>NW_015094506.1:12211750-12225578 GCF_001431845.1 Calidris pugnax | reverse complement strand
GGGGGAGGGCGCTGAGAATATCTTATCTTAGTATTTGAACTCAGTTTAGAACAGTTATCTAATTAAACTCGGCAACGTGATCAAACCCTATACAGTCAGAATCCAGAATCAAGAGTGTGAAGGAACAATTTTAGGCAGTTACACAGCTGTCTGTCAAAACCACAATCTAGTTTGAGGCTTGATGAGCATAATTAAGACTAAGCAGCTTTAGACAGCTTTCTTCCTTAAAACTCAAAAAGTAGGTACTTACTAAAACATTAGCTTGCTGTTGAGCAATTATTATTAAAATAAGCCATTAGCTGTCAAAAAGTATTTTTCACTAAGCAAATATTTTCAAGTATTTAAACAATTGCCTCACAGCAAAATTGCTCAAAGAAAGCCTAAACCAAGCTATTTTAAGCTACTTTGTTATTTTAAGCTATTTTAAGATTAGGAATCTCTGACTCCTTAACTTGGAGGTTTCTAAAATGCACTAGGCTTTCCTAGAAAATGAAAGCATTTCCCTGTGCACTGAGAATCCTCAGCTGTTCTTGCTTGACAAGATTAGGGTTCAAGGCAAGCACTGCTAAGCTAAATTTTATGGCCTATATTATGGGGGTCTGCAAGTTTTGGTTTACTCATCAACTAACATGAACATTATTAAAATACAACTTGGGACATTAAAGCAAAAATTATTGAGCATGGCAGTAAATCTTTAAGTTCTGGTCATAAGTGGGGGCTAAATTTCAAGACCTTAATCCACAATAGCACACCCAAAGGGGAAAAAACTGGAACAGCAGGATATTTGGTAGGGGGAACACACTCACTGTGAGAGGAAGACTTGTTCTATCTAACCTTTGTGTGGATGCCTGGGCAACTGCCTGCTTTATACAGACAAGCAGTCCCTTCTCA
Organism: Calidris pugnax; assembly: GCF_001431845.1. NCBI lineage: Eukaryota > Metazoa > Chordata > Aves > Charadriiformes > Scolopacidae > Calidris > Calidris pugnax. Next base: position 12,224,687 of record NW_015094506.1, on the reverse strand, counting down.
GTACAGCAATGCCTAAAGAAATCTGCAGACATCCATAGGTATACCCAAAGAGAAATCTAACAGGAGGAACCACAGAGTCTTTGGCTGTACTGAATTCTTGAATCGGGTTTGCACAGTAGTCTTACCATTCTGAAATATTTGACAGTCATGAATTATACAAGCAAACATCCAGACAAGAGACTGCACCTTCCAGGAAATGCACCTTGCAGGCATGAAAAGCCAGAAAACATCCTCAGACTTAGCAACCAGAAGCCTGGCTCTCCACACCACAAGGCTCAGGGGTTCTTGTTCAGAGACATCCTGAACTAGCAAATGCTAAAAAGGCAGTTTGACTTGTTATTCCACTTATCCAGCTTCATACCAGTTACTGACCAACACAGCAGGGTAGGTGATTCAGTCCTCCAAAACTGTTAAACCATCCCTAAATTCCAGAAAGCAAAAATAACTAGAATAGTACTATAACAGTAATAGTATCAGAAAACAAGAAAATGGAATGAACTGCATTGGATGAAAAGATGTCTTTGACTTCCGAGAGCATTTGTTTTGATTATGGACATAACACCTATCTATACTAAGACCTCATTCAAGGCCTGAACTTCTTCCATTCTGGCTGAGAATTTTTATATCCAGTATCTCTTCACACAGGAAGAAACCAGTAAACTCAGAATAAGCAAATAAACGTACAGAGCACTGTAATTTATGGAAGGATATGTTCTCTTCCCCTGTGGGAAGTTTTCTAGATATCATACCTCTTTTATGTACATACAGCTCATGAAACCTATAAAAATAGGGCTCAGATGTATGACTAGATGCACAAGTATTTGGTATCTTAATTTGGATAGTCCCATCCAATCGTTGATACACAAAAACAGACCAGACTACAATTACAAAGGTATATACAACACCAGTGTTTACCATTATGGTAGGAGATAGCATCTGAGACACCTGATTAGCTTTCAGTAACTATTTGTTGACCCATTTTTCAGGAAAACCCCTCTTCCATTCATTTAACTGTTATTAACTCAGAATTTCACAAAGGTGTATTTCTAAGAGGTGCTACTTGAATATTTAAGCTCATGAAAGCTATTTTTGCAGAGCCAGCAGAGGGAGTACAGACATCATTTTACTTATCAGCTATGGAAAAGATACTCACCTTGTAAGAAAGCACTAAAAGAGCTGTGCCTGTAAACCTAATGCAGTTAGTTTAAAGCATGCCAAGAACTTCCTCAGGCTTTCACAGACATGTATGTCAATGGCCAGTAGAGTTGGTGTTTTGTTTCTGATCCCCAACCAGCAGTTACATCTCAAAGTCTCATTTCTGACAAAATGGCAACATCAACTCTAACAGTTCTAACACATACCGTGAGCCCGATATTTCATATGTCAAAAAGACCCCCACATTATCTATCTACAGTTCAAGCTAGTCAACAGTTTTTGTTCCTATGGATTCTGCTGTTTCTCAATTTCAGAAAAAGCTAAATCCCTTTAGTTGTGTATTTCTTAAAAAGAAGCTTCACCTGCAAGAAAAGTTGAGAAACTCAGAGTTCAAGATGACCCACGAGCTAAGGAGCCAGGAAGGTACGACATGGTGTTGGGCCTGGAAGGTAACAAACTGGTAACCTTTCTGCTGGTGTTCACAGAGGCACACACCTGCTGGCCAATCTGGTTTTACACATCCTCTGAGGCAAGAGTTCTGCTGCTTTATTTAGCATTTCCATTGATCAGTCTGCTCTGGAGTTGGCAATTACAACTGAACAGTGTTGACACAGCAGCGGCTGTGGGAACAGTTTGAAAGAGGATCAGGCTTTAAGCAGACAGATTGATAGCTTTTTGCCATCTCATGGAGATGAACGCTAAGCTCTAGGCCAACACAAGACAACATAACTTTCTGGCAAAAACTCCACAGATACTCCTTACTTGTTTAGACTGCAAGATTTTTATTTTTTTTTAAATAAAGTCAGCATTTTCCAACTTGTTGGTAAAGGCTAATACAAAATTCTTGCCAATCTTAAACATTTATGTAATTAATTTATTGGGTGGCTACTTTTAAGTTTCACTATTTAAAGGTTTGTATATGAAAAGTTCATCAGTCTCAAAATTTCCTCTGGATGAGCAGCAAAACACTCTCCTCCTCCCAACGAAAAGATAGATTTCCATCATTTTAAACTTCACATGAACTTTAAAATGCTTTGACAGCTTGAATCATTAGATTTTGATTACTACCTACCCAAGAAGAAGAATGTGCCTGTAGCTATGAAATTTAGCCTTCGCTTGTTTCATGTTTTGAAAATACAAGAACCAGCCTTCAGCAAATTAGATGGCTGCTTCTGCTCTGTACTTCCTACAGGAAAGTGGTGATCACTTCTCAGCTTCATTTTCACATGTAGATTCACTGAAGTCAAACAAGTCAAAGTGGGCAAAACTGGTTCCCATCTTACAGAGCTTGTGGTAGAATACTGTATAGCTGACTTAAGAGTTTCTCCACTAGCATGGGATGAGACCATCTCACAGCTTTGCTGTTGAAATTCAGGGCTCCAGCAACAATCCCTATTAGCGTGCTGTGCCTGCTTGGTTCCCAGGCTGCTCAATACACTTTATGCAGGACAACCATGGCAGAAAAGTCTCTGCCTCTTCCATCACTAACATGGCGATGCCCAAGTATCCGGATGCATCCCAACCCTGCCCTTCCCCAAGTTATTGCTGTCTCTTCTGACAAAGTGAAGTTTCTGCAGATACACAAGAAGCTGATGCAGACAGAAAAAAATGCTATTTTTCAGGCAGACTGGTTATCTAACCAGACTCGCGACACAGATAATCCAATACCAGTGCCAACTCAAAATAGGGCACAGAATTGCACCAACCCTGCATGAGTTGAGCAAATGTGAAACCATGTTCACAGGAAAGATGCATTTTTCAAAATACATGACTGAATTTATGACTATGAAGTTGTAAACAGGTGCTATGAGCACAGCGAATGCCAAAAATTCACATGGTAATTTATTGGTTGAGTATGATACCACAACTCTAATTCATCCAGCAACTAGATCCTCATTAGGCTCCAAAATAAATTAGTATCCTTAATTATAATTTACTATCTTATCTTTTTGTTCCTTCCAAGCCCTCCCTTTTCTAGTTTAAAAAAAAATAAAAGATCTCACTGACAGCTGAATGCACTTCACCTCCAACTTCTGTATTAGTCTGAAAAGAACTTATTGATAGTGTGCATTTACATTTATAATACCATTACATTTGAGAGACTGACATTGGGCCTCTAGTCAGCAAATTAAAACAGAATAGGCAGAGTGAGGGGAATCACTGAATAGCCCCTTGAAACACGAGTATGTTTGTGGAGCACTTCTCTTCTTGGATCAGTTTCTACAACAAATTCCACAAAACTTTACACTTCAAAATTACTAGAGCTGCCTTTAAAGATCTACAGAGGTTTGTTGTTACCTTAGTTTTTAGTATGGAGCTGAACAATTACTGATTCCAGTATTAATCACTCCCTGAAATTTAGTACTTCAAGAATTAGTAACAGACAGCCTGCACCATATGCCAGAGCTTTTTTAGAAGCTCATGCTGATGATATGCTCTTCCCCATCCCCTTCTCTCACCACCTGGAGGTCCGATCTGAAGTTCCGAAGCCTGTTTGCATTCCATGGGGTTAGTTTACATTCCTCCCATCGCATGCCAGATTTGCCTGACTAAATGGTAACACCTATATCTAAGGTAGGCACTTCAGGCTTGCTTTTTATTTTTTTTCCAAATAGGCAATGGATAAATTATAACTTCTCTGCTGAAAGATTAAATTTAGCCACCTAGGACACAGTCTAAAAGTTACAGGAACCCCTGGCGTCTCTTCAACATCCGACAAGGCCCAGAGCGACTTGTTTCAGGTTTTTAACTGCTCAGGCCGGTGGCCGGGATTGTGCTGCTGAAGTGAAGCGCAGTCGGTTGGCTGGGCTGAGCTCGCCTCTCAGGCTGCTGCACCACCATGTTGAGCAGGCACAGGCAAGAGGAAGGATGTGGTTTCACAGTTAGTTTAGGAATACCCAAGCCTCCGCTACTGCCAGGAGGTGCAGTCCTGCGCCCCGGCCTGTGCCAGCATCGAGGTTCACCTGAGCCCAAGGCCAGGGGGCAGCCCTAGGTGACAACAAGGGAGATGGCGGCAACGCCAGCGGTTCCTCTAGATGGTCATAGGCATTAACAGGGACTGCCCCCTCCCAGCGCAGCACAGGCCTCACCAGTTCAAGTCAAACACAGAAGCTCCTCGTCTCACCTCCACGTTCATCCTGGGAAAAAGAAGCCTGGCTACACCTTCTCTGCAAGGCCCTGCTGAAGACTGTCACCAGGGTCCTTCCTTAGTATTCTCCCTTGGAGGTCAAGCAAAGCCCACCTCACTCAGCCCCTCCATACACACCACAGGACAGCCCCTAACCAGCTCAGTGACCCTCTGTGGGCCTCCTTCAGTCAGGAGAGGTGCAAAACAGGACGCTATTTGGATGCGGCCTCACAAGCACAATGGAGGGCAATAACCTGCTGGCCATGCTCTTGCTAATGCAGCCCAACATGGACAAGTCTCCACTAGCATAAGAGAGCCCTGCTGCTGACTCAGGGTCCGGCAGGGTGGCCGAGACCTTTCCTGCAGACCTCCTCCCCCAGCCCCACCGCAGGGGGACACACCAGGCAGCCCCAGCTTTCCTCTTCACCCTCATGCCCAGGGATCTAGACCCGTCGCCAGCCTTGCCACCACAATCCAGCTCCTGATACACATCACCATGTCCAGCTACTCCCACCTGTCACAGCAAAAAGCAAAGCCCTTCAGTGGTGTTTTTACTTCACTGGCTCAGTAATGCTCAGGAGGGGTCTGTGGCAACTCCCAGCAGGAGCTTGAAACAGGCCTGTTTTATGATCGCCGCCTCAAAGTAACATGTATTTGCTTTGTCCCCTTCAAAGCATTCTGCCCGTGGTTATATACATAGCTTTGTTCTCCACATTCATTTCTCTAGCTTTAGCTTTGACAATGGGATGAGAACATAAAGCTTCGAGCCTATGCAAATTCAGCGTTTCAGTTTTGGAATGAGTAGTCCACTTACCAAAAGTTACTAAAGTATCTTCCCAGAAAATATATAGTACTAACCTCAAGCATCCACTCCTTGTTTTTTTTTCCACCTGGCCAACTGTTTTCCTGTGCTTTGAGGTAGCTTAAGTTCACACCACAGCTTTAGGGTCTCAGATTTTGCATAACCAAGACAACCTTTTCTGAACGGCTTTGGTGACACGATTCGAGGTGCTGTTGTCCAATGCCCAACAATGTCAGGATCAACACACTAAAAAGAAAGCCACATGTGAATTGTTCACTCACAAGTAGGTGACATCCTTAGTACGTACCACTGCTTTATATGCTGGTATTTCATTTTTGGAAGTGCATGTTTGAACTAAAGCTTTTTCAAAGCGTTCCGGTAACCTGGTAGGCACCATAAGCAGACATCTCCATCTAAGTGCCGCCACAGAAACCAACTTACACTCAAAAAATCCAAAAGGCAACAGGCTATACTTTTCTCAAATCCTAGATAATTCAGTGCTTTATTACCAAATCTCTCTCAACTTGCTTTAGAAATAGAGCTCCAGTTTAGAAACAAACCCCTAGATCTGCAGTCACCATGGCCAGATCTACCTATTACCAAAACACACGTCTGAAATCAGACTTTGTGAAGATGTTAAGACATTTCACTATGCAAAGCAAGCTCATTGCAGAATGTGAAAATTGCTGTCACCATTAACTACATGGATTTCAGAGCTGAAGTACATAAACACAAGCTGAAGTGATTTGCTAATAAAGCAGAAGTGGTTGTGCTAGCAGTGGCAACGTACCTTTCCCAACCCTCCCCAGTTGTCACTTTCAACTATGTATATATTTGAAAACCACCTGGGACAGATCCTGCCAGCCAGTTTAAATCATTTCATGTTTCATAGAACCTCACTGGAGTGAGGCTGCTAGCTGCTGCTGTAATTTAAGTATTGATTTGCATGGCATTCCATAGGCTTTGTTAAGTTTTGCACCAAAGAGTGAAGAAAAATTGGGAGATCCAAGCAATTTAAAGTGCAATATCAACAGTGTCAGCAGTAGCACCTAGACAGAAGTGAAAAAAACTCCTGCTCAATATGCATTTTAAGATCCTGGTTTAGTCTTTACTGTACCTAAATAGCCAGGAGAAGTGCAAAAATACCACCCTTTCTCAAGTAGTTTAAGGGCTAACCATACCTGTCATCTTTTCTACCCATTTCTTGTTACTATCTCTCTCAGACTTATCTAAGTAAAAATCAAAGAAAGTAAGTCTGTACACGCAATACAACAAGGATTTTTTCATTTCCTCCACTGCAGTATCAGAAACCACCTAGGCATACAGCTAATGTGCTGCAATATTCTTTAATAGTGCAAAGATCTTTAAGGATAGATTCAAATAATCTTTTCTGGAAAGTCCCTAGTTGAAGGCCGGCACTCAAACTACTCTCCAATCTACTGACAGAGCAGTGACTTCAAGTTCTTCTACATGAAAAGGTTAACACTCTCTAGGGAAGGGTTTCACGTGACGATCGCGCGAGGAGGAACGTTCCCACACCACTGTTCCCACACCACCAATCCAAAGACTCACACTGCTGCTCCCTTTGCACGAGTCTTGCCTTGGAGAGCCCAGTCTCTGCACAAGGGCTGTGTAATACAAATCATCCGCTGGTGCAGCGAGCAGATGCAAAGGAGCAGAGATGGCACAAAGGAGGGGGGAGTTACGGAGCAGCCCGGGACAGGGTGGAAATGAAAGTAACCACCATGTCACCTCAGGCACCCTATGAAACTTTCCACTCACGGTGACAAGCCAAATAGCTTCATTTGTACTTGCCTGTCTCATTGTCCTTGCACTCTCTTGGATTATGCTGATCAACACAGCAGCTTCAGAAGCCCTAAGTGTGCCATAACTTCAGAATATTAAAAAAAAAAAAAATCCAATCAAATATGACTAGCAAGTCATTCAATCAGGACTTAAAGACTCCCATCTCTTGAAACACCTACCATACAAAACCAAAGCTTTTCCAAGCTTTTGGAGAGTCACTGTGGCCCATCGTCTTAACGTTCTATAATATTCTCAAGTATTCTTCTAAAAAGTTTGCCGTAGCTACAATTCTTCTTCACTAGTAGGGGCTAAACTTATTTCAACAAAGAGCATAGCACTATAGCTATCTCTTTCTACGGCAGAAAAACTTGATCAAACACAGCTAATGCCTCTTCTTCCTCTTTTCCCCATGTGGAGCTATCAGTTGTTTTGATTTGTTTTAAATCCAGATGGATATTCTGGTACGATTTGCAGACAGAAGTTTATTTTATCATACAACAATATATATATTTTTTTTCTTCTTTTTTTTCCCCAGAAATCTGTTATCACGTAAGACCCAAGATGTCTTGATTTCATTAAAACGCAGTAGCTCAGGAAGCCAAAGTACACACCCCAAGCAACACATCCTTGTATTTGTACAGACACAGAAGCAATCCTGAAAGCCACGTGGAGAAAGTGCCAGTCACTTGTCAAGTAACAAGTGCAAAATAGGTTGTGTGATCTCTACGTAAGGACAGATCTTTAACACTCCAGCAAAAAGCGCACTTGATTTTTCTTCAACTGGTGCATGTATTGTAAAGGTGATGAAGATCATCTCGGATTCAGAATCTTAAAATGAATGCCAAATTTTGAGTTTCAGTGGAGAAGTTAAGGCAAGCAGAAAAAGAGTTCACCACCGTGAACCTTGGGCTGAGTCCCAGGAAGTTGGATAGCTGCTTAAGGCAAGAGCGGCTGAATCATCTGTTCTGCCTGGAGATGGGGGTTTGTTGCTATCACCTATGCAGAGCACGGTACATCCCGGGCCTCCTCTTCGTAGACCAGACACTGTACACCAAGTGGTCAGAACCCAATAGTGTTGTGTTCCCTGCTGCCACCTTATCTTTCTGTGAATATAAGGGCACAAGTAAGGGTAGCAGATTACAAGTGATAGGCTCCGCAGAAGTGTGTTTTAAGAACATGGTGTTTCCTGTGCTGGCTGGGAATTAAGGCAGCATCCAGCTCCAAAGCAATATTGAAAACCTGAAACATGCAGACAGAACCACTGAAGTTCACCAAAAAGTAGGAGGCCATGCAGGAACTTACCTAGCTCTCTCTTCCAAAGCCGTAACAGAAAGCATCCAGCAATAACCCCTCAATACTGAGGACAGTCATATTTTAAGGGGCAAAACCAGCCAGACTTAACAGTCAGCACCAAAGCTCACCAAATCCTCAAAACACATCCATGCAGTCCTTAACTGCACAGTACATTTGCAAACAGCAGTAAGTGGAGGGTATACCCTCTTCCTCAGTCCATTCCCCTCCGAAGGCAAGGCAGGTGTTATCTGTCTGTCTTGTAACATGCAGTTACATCTTATCTCTTACTGGACAAAAAGAATTTGGATTTATTTTCAGAGCTATTTCTGGCTTTTTTTTAAAAAAAAAAAAAAACACGCCTCCTACATTTTCTTTACATTTCTTCTCCCACCAGATTTTGAAATACCAACTGAGAAAGCCTCATGCCTACTTTGCAATTCACCAAAATTAAACTAATAACACCTCCTGCTGTCATCTGTCAGTTAGAATAAGATTTGTAAGTGGCAGCAGAAATCACTTTCATAATGTTTGCTGGAATATGAATAGCCTTAACAGACAGATCCTTCAAATTTACTGTTCATATCAAGTGAAACCTGTCATGAAAACTAGAAACTCACCTTTATAAACTGAATTTGAAAGCCTGATAATCTAGAAATAGGAGACAAACTGGACGATAACATGTATTGTGCTGAAACTACATTCAGTGTGAGAAAGTGTGATTGTTCCAAGATGGGTTAATCTAATATTTTGCCTGTTGATTCCATCGTACATTACCTCCCAGAAATCCTCATTCTATACTTCACATTATCATTGCTTCCATCTTCTGTATGCAACTGCCCTGTTTTAGAGATCCTTAACACGTTTTTAGTTTTTACATGCGGATACAAACGTTTGGGGGGCTTCACAAAAAAAAAAAAAGTCCTTCCTTCCTTATTTTTTATCAGTGTGCTGTGCCATTAGCAAACATGATCTTTTCAACTATTTGAAGCCAAAGGTATGGAAAAACTAGCATTAGTGACAGTTATTTAAAAGTGAAGAAATTCAAATCTAAAAGACAAACCATTCTGAGTTAGATCAGTAATCCTTAATGCTTGTGAGAATACCCATCCTCTACATGAATCATGATAGATTCACTTTTCTTTTTCAAACAGGCAACAGTATCACCTCATGTCCGCTGCCCTCCTTGTTCTTCAATTAGATAACTTTGTAAGGAGAAATAAAAAAAGATGCTTTCAAGAGAAAACTCAACAGGTTTGAATAAAAAAAAAAATAGACCTACTTGAGACTGTTGCACACTATAGCAAGCCAGTAGGCAGAGCTAATCTTAGCTTTTTAGACACGATTAGATTTTATCTAATTTTTAATTAAAATACTCTACAGAGAAAGATCATTATCTCCCGAACAGCTTTTAACAAGTTTTATTATTATTCATTTTAAGACAAGTTGAGAATACTAAAGACTACAAATTTAAGAATATTGTTGCAATTTTATTGATCCTGTTTGAGAAAAGTAAGCATGCACTTGTAAAACAAAATCTGCTATAGATTCAAATAGTCTTTCCTTATTTCTCTCCTTATTTACATTTAAATGCCCTGGGCTAATCATGGCTGTTCATTATTCTGCATTAGATTAAATGTTGCTAACTGAAACCCGACTTCAACTCTGAGCAAAATGCGCATCCTCACATCCTTGTTGCACTAATGTTATTTTCTCTTTAAAACAGAAGAGAATGTATATTAAAATAAACAGTTCAAACACCGAAAAACATCACTGAGGTCACATTTCAGCGGTAAAGAATGCTCAGTGCCATTAATATTTAGTCTACCTTAATGGAAGAAATTTGAGTTAGAAGATACTTTAGGTTATCTTGTCCACCCTTATATGTCAAGGGAGACTTGCTTGCTATGGCATGTTATTGACTGCTTTGCCAAGTCCATTTTGAACTTGTCAGTTAATATTTGAGTTCCTAATTTTAAAATCTTAAGTGTTGGCAAAGCTATTTCTTCCAAAACATCTGTTTTTGAGGTGGCTTCAGCAGATCCAACCTACATTTCTTTCTTCTCAATATCTTCATCTTACGACTGTCTCCAGTTTATCATGCATCATGCTCTTCTTTTCCAAATAAACTCAAATAGGGAAGGGAAGGAAAAAAAAAAAAAAAAAAAAGCATGCAATTACCAGACCTCCATGACTGAGCTGCAGGACATTTACAAGCCTCTCAGCTTCCTGTTAAGCTCCCACAACATGGTTTAGAGGTTCTCTATTTTAACAGCTGATAGAAGTTCTCTGTATTGTGGTCAATGAAAGAGTCACTTTCTAAATGACATTCTAACATTAGACTGCAGAGCATTTTAATTGGTAGGATCACTCACAGATTATTAGCTGATTGCATATTGCACTAACGGGGACCTTTTGCTTAAATCATTATCTGTACATAATGCAATTTTGCAAGAAACCGATACACAGTTTACCCAATGCAAATGCGACACTAGTCTGTTTTCTGCTTTAAGTTCCCAAACACGACTGCTTAATATGCACTAGTGAGTCACTGTATGTGTGCATACACAGAATACAGCCACAATTCCCTTCAAATTTAGTTTTGTCTTGCATCGTTTTAGTTACCCACATCACAAACAGCATTTCTCTTTGAATGAATTGTAGTAGTAATGCTGCGATTCAGCACCGAGACAGCAATATTGACTGGGAAAAGCAGCAAGTGTCTGCATACAATACAGGATCCCTGTTTTCTTCAGATAACCCCACCTGGGTAGGTTACCATAGTGAACTGAAAGAGCAGCAATACACCCAATGATCAAACGGTGCTGTTCCAGACCGAAAATTTCACATTGAAGTGTACAAGTTTTTTTTCCTCACTGAATACAGTGACCACTTTTTCCACTGACACCGAGAGAGTTTCCATTCATTATGCCATAAGTATTAAAGTCCTAGTACATTGGAAGCTATTCCTGCTAAAAGAGCCAATAGTTTAAAGATACACAAGTTTACTTCTGTTGGAATTCACGATTTGTGGTGTTTGGAACAAATCCTTGAAAAGCTCCTACAAACAGGCAAAAAAAAAAATGGCACTGCCTATAGCTGTAGCTGCCACCTTCTGAATATACTGTATGATGAACCAAGGAGTTGGCAAGTCACCTAGCCAAGATCTTTTCAAGCACCTAAAAAACGCTATTTCAACTGAAATTCATTAGGACCCACGAGTGTTTTAAAGATGCAGCTTTTGGACAGGCGGGGGTTCTCCAAAGGCACGCTCTACTTCTCCCCCCAGCAGCAAGTCAAGGCTGCCAGGCACTAATGAGGCAAGATACGTTTCACAGGTACATTTGGCTCGGGACTTCACTTCCCAGAAGGGACAGGATTTCAATATTCACCTAGTCACCCCTCGAACGCTCTTAAGCCAGTGCAAACACATGCTCCAAGGGACAGTTTAAGATGAGGAATAAGGTATGGTCACCTGTTCCTTTTAAATAGACCTTGAGAAGAAAACCTCAGCACCTGAAGTTACAATTTTAAGAATACTGTATGCAATAGATATTTAAGGATTTCTGTAACGGGGATCTCGAAATGGCAAGAAAGAAGCCCCCGACATTTCGGTACTGTGCATCTTTCTTGCCCTCTCCCATCTTTAAAAAGTGAAACAGTAAAAAACCAACACATTTAAATATCAGTAAGGATTTATGTCGAGTGTGGAACACGCATAGCGCTGCACAGACTCCTCGTACAGCCGTGCAAACAGGCTGCCCCCCCCCCAGGCTAAAAACCCTGGGACAGACTCACCCACAGCTCCCGATCTCCCAACGCTCCTCCGGGCCCAGGCCGACCCCACGCACTCCCCCACGCCCCAGCACCCACTCCTCGCACCGCCGGCGCTCCCGAAGCCCACCTCTGCCCACCAGCTCTCCACCAGACCTTCCTCCCCCAATCCTTCCCACCACAGCCTTTTTCCGACGGGAGCCCGGGCGGGAAGCCCCGGGCAGGCGCCGGGGCGGACCCTCGCCCTCCCACCGCCCCGCTCCGTTCCACCGTGAGCGGCGAGCGCTCCCTCCGGCGCCGGGCAGCGGCCGGCCATCCCCCGGCGGAGGTTCCGGCCCGCTCCCGAACTCACGTGGTGCCACATCCAAAGGTTACACGCACCGCCGGGACCAGGATGACACCGCCGCCCCTAGATGCGCTTCCCACCGCCGAGCGGGGCGGCCCCCCGCCGCTCCACGCTCACCCGCGGCGCGACGCCCGCGGGGACTCGGCGCTGCCGGCTGCCGAAGGAGCGCCGCATCCCTGCCCCGGTCGATGAGCAGCCCGGCCGGCCATCGATAAATCAAAACAGCCCGCCCCGACGACGGAGAGCGGCGTACGACCCAGCCGCGGCCAAAAACACCGCCCCGGGGGCGCGGCGGGCGGGCGAGGGAGGAGGAGGCGGAGGAGGCGGCGGGGGAGGCTGCGCGGGTGCCGGGCTGCCGGCCCCCGCGGGGCGGCGGAGAAGCGCCCGGGATGTCGGTGTCGTGCAGCCGCAGCAGGCTAATCCCGGCTACTTAACCCGGCGGGCGGCGGGGGCCCAGCACCACCTTAATCCGCGGCGTGTGCGCGCCCGCCCGGGGCTGCGGGGCCACGGCGTGCCGGCCGTGCCCGCCCGGCCCTCCGGCTCCGCCGCGCCCGGTGGCCGCCGTTTCCCGCGGAGGCTCAGCCCCGCATCCGCTGCCCTCAAGGTCACGCCGCGCCCCGGCTGCGGGGCGGCCAGG
>NW_015094506.1:12006476-12210564 GCF_001431845.1 Calidris pugnax | reverse complement strand
CTCCGGCCCAGAGGTCCTTCGGTTGGGGAAAGGACAATAAATGGGGTGGTGAAGGGCCGAGCCCCGGTGGTGTCCGGGGATACGTACCCTGGGTGTCAATAGGAGGGCTGGGGCGGGAACGGGAAATAAAAGACCCCGATCTCAGTTCTCCTCTGTGGATCACACACACACACACCCCCAATGGAAAATCCCCATCCATAGACCATACGTAATCCTCTAACCCCTTTGTGTGGCTTTTCCAGCCTTGTTTTGACACCCCTCCCGCCGCTCTGCCGGGCACCTCGCTGCAATGGCCGGCCAGCGGTGCCACAGGCTGCCGGCCGCCCCCAGCCTGCCCCCAGTCCCCGGCTCCGCCGCCGCCACCCTCCCGGTCCCGCTGCGGCCGGGGCCGGGGCGGCGAGCGGAGGGGAGGGCGGTGTGTCTGTGCTGTGGCAGAGCCGAGATGCTGCAGAGCCTAGAGGGTTAAAGCAACAGGATGAAGTCAGCACAAAACAGCCCACAAGGACTGGCAAATAAATAAATCATCCTAACGACGTTATTATCATGGCTTGCCTGGGCTTCATTGTCTCTCTCTTTCTTACCTGAATGCCTGGTACGTTTTTCTCCTTGTTCAAGAGAGGCAATCAAAAGAGACAGCGAGCAGTAATTGGCTCCTGCCCGTTTTGGATGTTGCTAAAAATACTACCTTACCTCTCCGTACCTAGAGGTCAATTGAAAAAAAAAAAAAAAGAAATCAAAATACTGAGATAAGCAATCCTGCAGACTGCTCTATTGAGGAGATTTTTGGCATTTCTTCCCAGAAGGGGAATATAAAACTATCCGAACACGTATAAAACACATTCTCTTACATTCTGCCTGCAGCTCAGCACCCTCCTCTGCGCTGGTGGCTGGGGCTCAGCGAGGCTTCCCCAGGCGCCTGGAAATTGCATTTCTCCATACAGCTTTGTGAGGCTGGCAGCCGTGTTCCGCACGGCTCTGCCCTACCTCCTAGCTCTCAGGCAGACAAAATTAGCTTTGGTACAGCTAAGAAGGAGGTGATGCGTTCAACGCACTGCAGTTTGGGTACGTGTCTGTACCTGCTTCCTTTTGTCATGAGAGGAAGGCAGGTAGGTTGTGCTTCGGTTCTTTGTCTATGAAATGGGAATAATATCCTATTTTCTTCGCAGGAGGGAAGCAAAGGTGGGAGGGGTGCATATCCACATTAATTTTTTGAGGTGCTGTTGTGGTAGAATTCTCTAAGTGGATACATTTTTCAAGGGACAAAATAGCTGTTATTTAATGTTCCTCTTGCACTGATACAAGGATAGCACAAAAACATGCAACACATTGACTGGAATTCTAGCTCTACAGTATCTTCTCCCTGAGGATTTAAAAATGTTTTCCAAATTAATCTTCCAGCTCTTCATGATTTTTGTGAGAAAATAAGCACTCCTCCTCTTTCTAAAGGTTAGGATATGTAATTGACTAACAGAAAACATTCCATGTAATGTAGGTCACCAATCCTATAAAGCAAGCAAAACCAAGATGCACAAAGGAATATTTCTGGAGATCTTTCACTGAACTTCTGAGGAAACATTACCATTTCAGGAAAATTCAGCGTGGTTTGCAGACAATTTGGAAAGGCCAGACTTGACAAATCAGTGACAATAGCTCAACTCATTCCGTGACCAACACTCTAATGAAAGAAGTATCATACAGAGGCAGAAAATGTGTCACAGAAAATTCAAGTGGGTTGGCTGAATCTGATCTACTTAATGTGCGACTTTTAACATAAAGAGGATGAAAAGGAGTATTTGGATCGTTACAATATTTGGTCAAAAATGAGGAAGGTGGCCAAGGTCTGAGTGACCACCTCATCATCCCTTAAGAACTTGGGGCCTTCGGGCAAAATTACATGTTGAGCTTGACCTGAGAAGAGAAAGTAGAAAACAAACTTTTCCTGGTTTGTGCATAGATCTAAACTTTATTTCATTTTGAAACTGGTTTCCTGACTATCCTGCTAGTGCTGATCCTGTTCAAACTGAGCCAATGAATGAAATTTAATGATACTGGAGAGGTTGGAAGAATGTTTGTGTGTGAGCACGGAGAAAGGGGTGTCCAAAGCTTCCACCAGGCTTGCAGAGCCCAGCATTTTCCATACCAGCCACACTTCTCTCAGTCAGCTTTCTCAGCCCAGTATCACTCTCCAGAGACCACCCCGGAGAAGATCCTGTTTCCCCTGCCCTGGTTGTGGAGGCTGCATCTTGTGATGGTCCCAGTATCCTGCATCCTACCATATCAGTCTGTTGCCTGAAACACCAGCCAGCCATATAGATAAGCAAACAATTGACCTCTCGCTCATCTTGTAGGTGTCATGGTGTCCCAATCGCTCTGTCATCCACCCATGCATCCTAGCAATGACCTTGTGAAACGAAACAGTATCACTCAATTCATCCTGAAATCATCCACCCCTCCCTCAGGAAAGAGACCTATCTGTAAACATTTGCATTTTTATCAGCTCTAAATTCTTTCTCTTGTCTGTTCAGGAGCTCGGGACTTGTGCATAATGTTTCCTGTTGTGAATGTATATGGTAATTTCAAATACTTGGATTTTTTTTTTCCCTGTTCCATTTCCCTCGCAAAATTTTGGTGTGGTTTTTTTTTTTTTTCTTTTCCATTTTTTTAAGTTATTTGTTGCTTTACTGCGGTACTGCAGGATGAGCAGGATCAGGATCAGGAGGGTAAAAGACAAAAACGAAATAAAAAAAGGAATGTGAGAAACAACAGTTATAGTACAAATCACTTTTTCATATATATTCTATTTTAAATGCAGCAGAAAAAAATACACTGGACTTCATGTGTTAACTGTTTCTTCTTTACATTTTCTTTTCAGGTGCCACCACAGCAAGCAGCATTACAGCCCCACACCAGATGAAAGTGGAAAGATATTTCACGAACAAAGGTGCAATGTCTACATGCAAAAAAAAAAAAAAAAAAGCAACAAAGCGTAATATCCTGGAATTGATGGAGAATCTGACCAATTAATGGACTTGGATCAGGCATGAGAGAGGAGAAGAAAGCAAAGAGATCAGAGTAGGATAACAGTACTTTACACTGCTATAAAAAGCAGAAAAAAAACCATGTTTGGGAAGCTTTTCATGATAAAACATAATAAATAAAGAAGTGGATGTGAAGAGACAGTATGACCACGTCTGCCTCTTAGAAAGTGAGAAAAGACTGGTGAACGAATGTGTGCTATTACTATAGCATGCTGGTAGAGCTCAAAAATCCATAGAGTAAGCACCCAGCTGCCTCCCCTTCAGCGGCTTTTCCTACATAGCGCTTCCCCGCTTTGGAGCCAATACTTTCTCCCCCATGGCCAGGCCCTTCCTGCATCACTGGTGAATTCCTAAAGGATGACCAAAACCTCCAGCAAGGCTGTTGTGAAAACAATTTGGTCCAGTTCACTAGGAAGGTTTGTTAAAGATCACACTCCTGTTGCTGTCTCCCCAGAACCGATATTCATCATCATCTCTTGGTGCCCGTCCTTGGTATGGATATGTATCCATATGTACCCAAGACATGTAGGAGATCCACTGTCAAGGTGCAAAAGTGCTTTTAGGGGTTCATGCTATCTACAACTCTGGATTGAAATAAGAAGTGTTATTTCCTTTGATTTGTGCTACTATGGGTGGGTTTAAATGTGTTGCTTTTTAAGGCTTCTCTGCTGAACCTGTCTGATGAAGTTGTGGTCTTATCTTTGAGAGGCTCTCGTCAGCTGATGTTAGTTTGTGAAGCTTCATTGATTTCAGTGTTTTCATGGGCCTGTTCCAATTCATGCTGACTGAATACCTGGTTCATAAATTGTAGTTGCCGTCCTCTCCTCTGTGATCAAGTGACAAGGGTTTTGTTTATTTTTCCTCCCCTCCCCAAGATAAGAAGCAAGACGGGTAACCGAGCTGTCTCTCTCTGAGGCTAACATCAACATCACTGACCGCTCTGAGTCACGCTCCTGACTCACAAAAATTGGGTTTAGGAAGAGTAAATGTAGCCCCTCCTCTCTCTCGTCGCTGCTGGGTAATTGTCTTGAGGAGAACAATAAATTGTCTCTCAGCAATGCTACTTCAAAGTCCTTTGGATAAGAAAATAGATAATTCAGTTAAGCCTTAGGTTCCTTCAGCAAACATTAGCATTTCTGCCCCTTGGCAATTGTTCAAGATGGTTTTGAAACATTTAAGAGTCATTAGAGCTAATAGCTCCCATTCTGCATTTCCTTCAAGGAGGAGTATCAGAAAAAATGCACTACCTTATTCCCACTACCTTAATCAACAATTAATCATTCAAATGATAAACAATGACCAGAACATACTTGAAGAAATTATTTCTATTCTTTGTTGATTAGATACAGCTCTAAACCATCTTGGCTGTTTTTAAGGTACTAAGAAAAATATCCTACCTACCTAAAATTGCATTTAAAAAATTTAATAATGACCTATTTCACATACTTTGTTTAAAACTCTGGGCTCAGCCAAGCAATGGTTATTGGGGAATAACCATTTCCAGATTACAAATAGATCTGAAGATCAAATAGATCAAAATTTGAATATCTATGAAAACTTGTGGGTATAAATAAAATATCTAGTATCAAAGCCTTAAAGTAAATCATTCTTCATAGTAGTATAAATTATAGTAAAAGTATTACATAAAATGTTTATACTCGTGTATATATAAAATCAAATATGCTTAGAGTACTTAAGCGTAGATTATAAGCAGCGGAAAGAGGAATGTCTTGACTAGGGCATTGTCTATTATCAGGTAATACTGCAACTATAAATATTAAGTTAAGTAGGAACCAACTTTTAAAAATAATGTTGCTTGTTAGTTCATAAAAATGAGGAAAATTAAGTGAGCTCTTGTGACATCGACTCTATCCCTGTTATGTACTAGTAGAAAAGATCAATAGGATTTTCCTCTGCCTAAGTTCCCTTTTGTCAATTGGATAACATGGCAGCCTTGTATCGAACCACCAGAGTTTAAATATATCGTGTTATGGGCACATCTAGTAATAGCACTGCAGTAGGTTATTTTCAGGTTACAACATATTATACAGCAGTAAAGGCAGTTTGGTTTAGGACAGGAGTGGATTAAAACATATAAAAATATTTTGTATATGACAGCAGTCCAAACGTTGACAGTTTTGTTATCTTCAGTTCTGACTGGATTCGGTCAGAGTTGCACAAGCTTAATAATTACTAAAACCAACACCTATGTTACTAAAAATACCTTGGATTAGTAAAAGGTATTTAAAAATTAATCCCTATAAAAGGCTTGTAAATCTATTGCATTTTAGATTTAAAAGAAGTCTTAATTTTGTTTATCTTTTGTGTTTCACTCAGCTTGAGGTTAAAAACAACCTGGTCCATTTCACTGTTCCAGCCAATTCTCAGTGCCTTTCATGTCCAAGCCCCCAGGCCCCAGCAGCGGCTTTTGAACCGCAAGCCATGCACTGAGAACCGTCCTCCAGGACATCAGAAAGGGCCCACAGCTGGTCTGTGGGACTATAGTGAGGAGTAAATGTATGAGATGTCCTTGACAGCGTATGTAATGGTCAAGGAACTTTTAAAATGTTCAGTGCTAGTGATAATCCACTGGTCCGAAGCATCTGAGCACCACTATCCTAGTGCGTTTGTGCAGGTTTTTTGCTGTATTCATTGAAAACACATATTCACGTACTGCTAGTGTGTCAGTCTCTACAGGAATACTTGCTCCACAGGTCGCTGCAGAAGGAGTTGTAATGAATGGCACTGGAGCGTGGGAGGTTTAAATGAAGCTCCGCTAGAATCACCTCTCCCCATCATCTGCTCTGGACTAGGAATTGTGGAGGGGAGACTTCTGTTTTGTAATGGGGATGACCCAAGTGTTCATACTTCTCTACTGTAGTAGGGAAAATGCAGAGGTGGACCAATCAAGAATTCAGTCACATCATAGTGCGGTTTCAGCAACAGCCGAGGCAGTCATTTGGGATCTTCTGGAGATCTTCCTTTAGGACTTGTCCAGCCCTGTGCCAAAGTGCTAAACCACACTCTTCCACTCCCTATATTCCTTTGCATAACTCCCTTTGCCTCCTTTCCTTTTATGTACTCTCTCCTTCACTTTTCCTTCAGCGTAGCTTTTTTTTTTCCCCAGGCAACAACTTTCCCACACTTACTGTCAACCAAACCAACCCAACCCCAAGAACATCCTGTGGAACTAACGCACCAGATGAGGAATTTGCAGTTTGTGCTGTTGGTGTGTGGTGTTCCTCCCCTTTACAGTAGGATGAGATTCATTTGTCCTCATATGGGCATCTAAAAGGGACACATCTAGACCCTAGGTTCCTCTTATAGTCAATGGTGAGAAGCTGCAGCCTCCATAAGGCAATGTATGTTGTTCTAAGTTTAATGTTTAGGGTAATTCTGTAGTTCTCCCTATCTGTTCTTTTAGGCTGGAAGTAAACGAGGGTGAGTAGTTTGAATTTAAATGTCTAACTCTTAGAAGGTTAACAGTGGGTATGTGACATGAACTTCTCTTTCAGACCGCATGATTTTCCGGACTCTCTTAATCCAGCAGCCATTACTTTTAAGTGTCCCTTGAACTGGAGAATGTATGCCAAGAAGCCAAAAGGAGTTAAAAATACACTAGGAGAACCAGGTTTTAAAACAATCGTTAGTGATTTTTAAGGAAAACAACTTTTCTAATTAGTGCAACTTTTGCCAACAGCTTTTAGTAGTTAAAGCATGGAAACTTGAATAATCCTTATGAAGAAAATGACATGATCTTAAGTAGCAACACGAGTGAAGTATATCTGAGCCCAGCGGAGCTACCCGTAAGCAGGCAGATATTGGCATGCACAGGGCTTGCAGGACATGGCTCCTGGCTTGAATTCCACTGAGCTGGTCAGTCATGGCCCTGATAGACTCAGTTTAGTCTAAATTTGCCTGAGATTGTGTCGTCTGTTGCTAGACCAGCCAGCCATGGGAAGAAAATGACTGTGGGTGCAGTGCATGGATTTTCTTAAGAACAAGGTTTGAGATGCAGTGTGGAAATGCCAGCACTATCACAGCTTATTCTGAAAATGACACTGAGACTTGAGTGACACTGCGACTTAAGCTTTGATCTTTCTAATCACTGTATGTTTGTCTGCCTCCCACCATTATGTGGTTCTGTTGAAGTCCGTGATGCTCTGCCAAAGTGCAGGGAAATGTCAGTACTTGGAAGAGTGCTGAGAATCCCCTTCAAAATATAGTGTTGCTGCGTATAAATAAATGCAAATATATATATAAAGAGAACTAGAATCTTAAAATATGCCCAGCTAAAACTCTAAACCAAAAAAAAAAATAATAAAACCCCCATGTAAACCAGCAGTAAAATGTTTATAAATTGTGTTGGTATTAGAAAATCCAGCTTGTTACCTAAAACAAATTTGTGCCTTTCCTTACTACTGATCTTTTCCTCGTACATATCTTCATTTTAATTTTGTTGGGAAGAAAAGCAAAATTATCCATTTTAGAACAAAGTGAGAAGGTCTGATGGTTTTATATGGGAACTGTACAGAATTTTGTTCTTTTTTTTTTTTTAAGAAAAAAAGAACCAGAACTTTTATGATAAACAATGGATGTTAACCATGAGAAATTAAACCAGCAAGAGTTAATTAAGAACTCTAAAGCCAGAAAACAGATAGTGTTGTACAACCAAGTGTTTTTTTCCCCTGGTCTTTTCCTCTTTTCTAAATTAGATAAAAAAATACATAAAACATTAAGTTGGCAGACAAGTAAAGCTAAGATAAAGTACCTCTCTTAAACCCATAATGCCAGAAAACTCAGAGATGAAGCTACAACTTTACTCTTATCCCACACTGCAGTACTTTTGGTGCGTGGAGATTCTCATTGTTGACATGATACTGAGACAGGTAAGAACACAGGCAATCTTTTGCCTTTCCTCAATTTTTTTTTGTTTTGAGGTTGAGGGGTAGGGTTTTTTAATAGCTTACTACAACATTTCTATTTTCTCCTTCAATGTGTTCTGCACATTGGAATGTATTCTTATTTTATTTTTGGGTTTATATTTGACAAAAGTAAATAAAATTATGTGAGAGAAAGCAATGAGTATATGTCTCATACCTGTATTGAATGAGAGGTTTTTTTATTACTCTGTTGCAAGCTCCAAACAGAAACAGGTATGTAGGTTAAGTTAAACTTGTGCATGCCTTTGCAAGTTTAGGACATAAACTGCCTAAAGGAACTCATGAAAATATATTGCTTGCATCGTATCAGGGAGTTTCTGTATCTTTCTCAGCACAGTAATTGTTTTCCATTTGCAATATTAAAAAACATTTGCCAGAACTCCAGTCTGTTCCTTTGAAAATTTAAACATGTGCACTTATTTCCACTGTTATGAGAATAAGGAATGGGTTTTTTTCTTAATATATTTCAACTTTATTGCACTCCTGAAATACATCAAAGAAGTATCTGATCTGAAGCCTCACAGTGTGTGCCATTTTCAGCAAGGTTACAAGGATCAGCAAGTATTTTTAAAATAGAAATCACTGGGCAGGTTCAGCTTATTTTGTTGTTCAAATTTTCCTAGTTTTTACCTGTGGCTCACTGTGTGGAAAGGAAGAATGACTTTACTGTGAGTTTTCCTCTTTCAAGAAGTCGTAGGAGGGAGGGAGCAAAGAAGAAAATTAATCAAGTCCT
The DNA here is from genome assembly GCF_001431845.1 of Calidris pugnax. Classification (NCBI taxonomy): domain Eukaryota; kingdom Metazoa; phylum Chordata; class Aves; order Charadriiformes; family Scolopacidae; genus Calidris; species Calidris pugnax. Next base: position 12,201,850 of record NW_015094506.1, on the reverse strand, counting down.
TATTCCACACATCCCTACTCAGCTACCAGTTTGTATATGCTGCCTATTATAGGAGAAAGGCATTTATTAATTCCTCAGAGTAAGGAGAAATCAGAGGGGTAACGGATCTCAAGCACGAGCCACTGAGTTGTAGTATCTTAGATATTCATTCATGAACTGGCTCAATCTAGTCATCTGTATTTTTTGGGGCTGTCTTTAGAGGTACTCTATCAGTGTACAGGAAAGAAAAAGTATTTGAACACAAAAATACAAGTAACTAATCATCCAAAATGTGTTCTGCTGTCTTCCAATGCCTTTAGACTGTATTTCGAACCATCAGCAAAATAAGAGGCAATAAACTCAAATTTATCTAAATTATGTTTCAAAGATATTTTTTTTTAGTGTTTAAGACAGATATTGCATTTTATACCATAATATATATAAACATCAATAGCAAGGTCTGTTTCTGCTTGGCTTTAGTCACACAAGTTATTTTTTGTTTTATTTTGTTTATAAACGTGACTCATGAGGTTTTTCTATGCTTCTTATACAATACTTCTTCCTTCCTGATAATGCCTATTTGTTCTCTATTTTTGGCTTGCTTTTCCATTGTTATCTCTAGATTACGTACATTTAGCTGATGACTGCAGGATCTGTTTAATTAATACAACCATTACAGAATAGTTACCATATTTTGCTATATATTAAATGTCTGGAGAAATAATTTTTAGTATTCAATGCTTTCATTTTATTCTTCTACCATCTTCCTATACTTTGATACATTCTATACGTTAATTATGATTTATCTGATTACAAAGCCAAAAATAAGTTAAAAATACAGTCAGGCTTCCCTGAAGAAGAAGTTTCATGTTATCAAAATCAAAAGCAAGAAGGAGTTAAAGTGATATTTGTGCAAACTGTGGAAGAAGTATCAAAGGTTCATGAGGATTCAGGTGAGCTAAAATAATATTTGTGCACATTGATAAGACACAATATATTGAATTTTTATTGCAGTTAAAAAGGGAACAGCCTTCTAATGGACTCTCAATGCAACAACTGAGAAAAACTAGTTCACTAGGTGCCAGATAGTCTAGTTTAGTTAGTAAATAAGTAAAATAGTATTAACCCACAATTAACATGGCAGAGTCAAGCTTCTAGCAGTCTAAAGAACAGCTGGGGGAAAGGTATCCACATTTTATTCTTGTCTTCCCTGATATTTGGTTTCCTCCATAGTTAATATTTATCCTAACAATGGGTTTAATATCGCTTTGAGAAACAAATGGTATAGTGAAAGAAAATATGTTTCAATAGTGTGTAAGATCAGTTTGTTCTCTACATTTTAATTTTAAGTTTCCTTAATAAAGTTTACAATCCTTATTGTTAAGGATAAAATCTAATCTACAAAGAGATATTTGTTATTCTTTGGTACTCTTAAGTTTCATATATTGTTCACTCATTAAATTTCTTTTTACAAGATAATAACAGGGATATATTTTTATGAATATAGTTTGATATAATTGCTACTCCCTATTTAATGATAATATTACCTTGCAATTAAACAATTTGCTTTACCCATACAAAAGATTTCCATGATATATTATATCTTTTTCCTTTTGTCCACTGAATTGCTGCCAATTCTTATTTCCCTTTTCATTACACTCTTCTATCCTCTTATTTAGGGCATGCTCAAGTACTCTCCTGAACTCTGGATGTTTGATGTCAGACTTGCAAAGTTCAAAACATTTGACTTGTTGGACAATGTGCTTTGGAAACAGAAAACACAGAAGAAAACATTGTGTTGCCTCTGAAGACTTGAACGGGATATAAATTGTCTTTCATAACCAGTGTAAACCTATCAGGGTTATACCTCTGCAGGATGAGACACTTTAAAGGAGAAGAATTCAAGCTCCTTTTTTTGATGGATGGTTGTCTTCTTTTTAACAGGCTTGACTAGCTATAAAATAAGTTATGTGGCCTTTTGCCACTAAGCTATGCAGTGTCTCACTACCAAAGTTATGTAGTCTTTCAAGAGTTCTGTCTGTAGTAGAGTGTCTGCTCATCAAATCTCTAATCGTGCCCCACTTGGATGATGGGCTGAAGTGCTGTGGCCCAGCCAAGTTTTCATATCAGCACTGCAGTCTGTCGGTCTCTCTGCACACTTTGAATGTGTTTTTCAGAGACACTCCTGGTTAGTTGTTGTTGGATCTGCTTTATCCATGCAACACCTTTCTCTCACGTAATAGTTTGATAGTCCTTAGAGCATATTCTCCTCCGAAGAGGGGGCTTGCACAGGGTGTAGTGACAGCGTCCATCAGCGCTCCTTCAGAAAAAACCCTGTAGTGTAGGAGACATGACATTGAAGCGCTTTCAGGAAATGCTTTTCTAAAAATTATCTGCCAGATGGTTTATACTATGGGGAAACTGCTGGTAGGGAAAAAATAAGGCCAGAATTAACAAAGTATAAAGCCCCAAATCCTAGAAGTGTAAATCCAGTACCTATGTGGGGTATATGAAGCAGAACCCATTCTGCTTCAGCCTTATCTCTTCTGAAAATGTCCTCTGCTAAAGGTGAGAAGGGAAACTCGCCTGGACATATATTTGACGATACCATTTGGTTTATTTATAAATTCATCAATCTTTTACTTGTACCTGTTCTTATTTGCAGTTCTTCAGTAGCTGACAAGCAGTAACCAACACACGGACGTGACAGCATCGTTTACCTGCTCCAGCTTGAAATCCTGATGGATGGCTAAGCCAGGTTCTTAACTAAGCTTTTTTTTATGCCTTTTGTTCGGTTTTTGCATCAAATACTCCATATTACATCCAGATTTTGATAATGTAAGGCACCACCTCAGCCAAATGGCCTCTATGAGTAAGGCAGAAACATTTTTTATTTTGTAGGGCAATTAATTAGACATCCACACTGTCACTCCCACACTGAAATTAATCTCCATATGTTCAGTTATCATAGAAAAAAAAAAAATGAAAGAAGAAGCTGAAGGGAAAAATCATAGCCACATCTCTGCAATGCTTTTTCAGACACCTAAATTTCTGTCAGCATGTAGGGAATTCATAACCTCATTATTACATGCTTAACTAATCAGCACATTTCATAATTTACGTACAAACACTGGTCTGTCACTTTTCATCATATATTTAAAATAAAGCAGAAAAAAAGGAGGCCTCACTCATGCGACTTAAGTACTTTTATTACGTGCAGTTCAGGACAGCTACTATTTACCTGTGAAATGCTACTTCCAATTTAGATAGCACTTCTCAAGTTACTTGTTTTGTGATATATTGTCTTTGGGTCATTTAATTTCTTGCTTCATTTCCTTGCTAATTTGAAAAAAAAAATCCATACTTTCTAGGTAATTTTTCTGAATTGCCAAAGTTTTAATAAGTCTTATTGGAAACCCTTTTAGATCACTTTTTAAATAAAGTGTCGTGTGTTATGGGTGGTCTCTGGTAAAAAAAGAAATATGGAAAGTACATCTGAATTGAAGCACTTAACACAGGAAATGTTAAGAACTTGCAGCTAGTGAAATGTAGAAATGTATCCTGTAATAACTTATGTACCCCAGGCCTGATAACAGTTGTTTTCTCTATGTAACATGCCTGTGTTTTAAGGCATTAAAAATGTTCCCAGCCAAAAGTTTTCACCCTTGCTCCAGCATTTCAGCTTGACAAGACGGAGTCTGATGGGTCAGTACATACAAAGGAACACACTTTACCATATAGGCATGAATCTTTGATGTAGTGTTGCACAGCTAGCAAGATACATACTAATAACTCTTTTTGGCTGTTGTATATCAACGTTTAGGATGCTCACCCCATAGCTCTGACTGTAATAAGGAGTTTTCCTTTTGCTAGGTTTTGGAATGAGTATGACAAGTGTATTCTAACCCTCTTCTGAGGCTGTAGAACCACGCCTGTACCATCGTTCTTTGCTCTACAGCACTTCAAGGCATAGCAGGCACTTGAAACATAGTCTTAGGAACTTGTAAACCTGCAGGATTTTATAGCCTCGGTAAACAAAACCAGTTTAAGGAGGAAAGGGCCCGAGCCTTTATGCAAAGGTCTGCTTGATACGCATTATATTAGCTCTGTGACCTTCCTGTCGTTAAGGCTTCACTTTTAATTTCTGCATTTTCTTGAACTTCAGGATCTCATTGCTGAATTAGTTCAATGCTTTCTTCCAGCAGCTGCCTACTTGCTCTCTTCTTAATTCCAACCCTTCTCTGTGTATTCTTCATGTATTGTTTTAGGACAGAGAAGACTGCTTAGTTATAGTCACACCTGTGGTTTTGGTTTTTGGTGGTTTTTTTTTGTTTGGTTGGTTTGGGTTTGTTTTTTTTTTTAAGGAGATTCGAAAAGGCAGTTGGAGCTTAATCAGTTGTATTCAGAAGTAGAAGGCCTCCCTCCCTTTATTTTTCTTTTCTTGCCTTTCTCCTCTCTCTCCTTCCCTCTCTCCCTCCTCCCTGCCTCCCTCTCTTTTTTCCTCCTTCTCTCCTTTCCTGTCCATAAAACCACTAAGGAATTCAGTGAGATTTCTGAATTGATTGTAACTGTATAACTAGGCATTAAAAGAATTGTTCTTCTGTGTAAGGGCAAATAAAACAGGAGTTTAGTGAGAAAATTTCCATGGCAACAATAGTTCAGTGACAATGAAAAATATTTCTCACCACAATGTGCTAAAAATAACTTCACAAATAACTTCATAAAATTGGACATTTTTTTACTGATAGCATGGCAGGCAAAACCATTGTATTTTTCATCCAGAGGATAATACATCTCACTCCGAGTTCTGCATCCCTAATTCTTGAATAGGATAACTTTGCATTTGCCAACCTGCTTTTTTAAAGCCTATTCTGAGGTTACATATTCTTATTCATCTAGATATGGGAATTACAAAGCAAAGTGGGCTACATTGTGTGCTCGGATGCTTGCCACTTCCCAAATTGTTGCTATTTCATAGAAATGCTAAGATCAACTCTCAGGGAAAAGAGCAAGCAGCCTGGATGTGCACATTTGTCACTCATTGAAAGAAAGCTGTGTCTTCCTTTACCTTTCCTACAGTTTTTAAAGAAAGAGAGATTGATTGGCAGTTCCTCTACAAGGTACAATAGAGCAGTGAAATTGGGTAAGCAGTGCTCCTTTGTGAAAGCTGTCACTGTGCCGTGTACGCTGCTGCTTCCTCTACCATCAGGCTTGTGAAATTCCCTTTGGGATCTCAGTTTTATGTTAATAGCCCCAGTAGTCATGTATGCCCTTGGTTTTGGGTGGGTTTTTTTCCTGTGTTTGCCTTTCAAGTGCAAATATATAAACACATAACTGTGATGATTTGCATATTTATCTATATACAGTTGATTGATACTGTTTGATGTTGTAGGATATACGAAAGTCAGCTGCTGACTGGAACTCTGGTTTCTCTGTGATCGTTGTATGATCATACTTTGTTTTCACACGGCATTTCCCCTTTTTGGTGAACTAAAATTTCAGTGGAATTATCTGTATAAGTTGGTTTGTTTAACTGACTGAAATATCGTAGTCATAGAGGAAATGAAACCATGAAACGAAGTCAAACTGTACAGATCACCTGGTCAACAGATTTACCCAGCAGGGTTTTGTGGTCATCTGAACCCCAGGAGGGTTTTGTGGTCTTGTCTGACAGACAGACTAGAAAGTTTAGAACAGAAGGAGCTAAAGTAAATACATATACTTTTTCATTTTTGACAGCTAACTTCAGGAGAAGTTGTCTGCAAGAGCAGTATGAAGGAAGAGGAAATATTCCTGTCTTCTTGCTGAGTGCTGGGCTCTTAGGTTTTTCAAGATGAATGGGCTTAGGAGTCCTGTATTTAGATCTACTACTTATAAAGCAGCCTCCGACTATCTTTGTTTTCTTCTTTGAGTAAATGAAACTGTATGCTTGAGAAGGTCATGCAGAAGTACAGTTGCTCATAATTATGGTGTGTTTTTTTTCTGAGAAAAGACATGTCTAGCTTATGATGGTAGCTGGAACTGTGTCCTACGTAGTCCTAGCTAGATCATACGTTTGTTAGGAGAAATGTTAGATAGTTGGTCTATGTTCTCAGATTGAAAAGCAGCACTTGGATTCCATCCACATGGTGGAGGTTTCAACATGGGATTCAGTAGCTGAATCTCCTCGCAGTTACATGAAAGCATCCAGAACTGCATGCTGTATTAAGTGATATGAAGGTAGACAATATAGGTTATGTTCTTGGAGTATCTTCTCTGTTAGGGACCTGCTCTTCTGTATTTGTTTGTCAACCACTCCCAAGAAGTACAACAGCAGCTTAAGTGCCTTAAGAAATGACTTACAGAAAGGTAGGGAAACTATCATAATTCAAATATGTAAACATCTAAACATGAACAAAGCCTTTAGGGGATCAGGGCCAATATCATATTGCATAGCCTCCTCCAGTCATATAGTGGTAAATGCTCTTTTGAATATGAAATTCTGTAAAAATATAGTGTGATATATAAGATGGGACGTACAATGACAAAATAATGATAGTTTTGTCGCATCGATAAAATGAATGCTAATAATCAGTGCATTTTTCTTCAATGTTTTGTCCATGTATGTAGTAGAACTTCTTTACTTTTAGATCAGTGCAACTTAAAGTTGAATATGTGTGACATATTATGTACTGGTGGGAAAGAAAAAGCCTAAAATTTGGATTCTGAAGAAAAAAGGTTGAGACAGAACTCCCAAATGAAGGTTTCACTGAAAGAACAGATTGGAGGGGGAGGACATACTCCTTATTTACAACTTTGAGGCAGAATGAACACAATAGCTGAGATCACTGAATAGGGCCAGTACAGCAGTGCAAAGAAAATGAAACCTGACTTAAATGGAATTTCTAGGTTAGGTAAGGACAGCATAAAGCCTTGTTGCCTATTCTGCACAGGGTTTTGAGGCTTACAAAATAGATGGGGCCAGCACCCATCCACCTTGACTGTTGAAAATGCCTTTAGTCTACTAGTGGCCTTTCCTGGAAGAGCCAATTTCTTTTAAAACTATCTTTAATATGCAGGTTTTATTATGTAAACATGTTTTAATTAGGCACCTCTGCATTGATTGAGTGACTGTTTAATTTCTTTGGGCTTAGAAGTTTTGTGGCAATCTCATTAGTGTTCATGTTTAAAAATACTTGTTTTGAGTAGGCAGTCCTCTCTGTACAGTGGATTTAATAAATACCCTGAGCTTCAGCTTTTGCAGTCAGAACTCCTTTTAAGTGGATTTTGGAATGTCAGATTGAACATACCCTCCTGCCTATGATCCAGAGCAGTCACCCATGTGAAAGGTTTTCAGCCTCTATTTGTTTGTGCTCTTGGATGCACGGGCAGTGTCCATCTCACACAGTCAATTTAAGCTGACTGTCATTAAGCAATTTTCTTTGCTACCAGTTAAAGACACTGGTAACAGCGTATGCAGAATATGTTGACCTTAACTTGAAAACCTTCAACTTAAGAAACAGCTACGCTACCTTACATGATATAGTGTGAAAGACTTGAAATGGGCCTGTACTAATGAGCGTCTTATGCAACAATTGTTTTAACTAGATCTCTTTCATTGCATTACCTGTACCTAGATCCAGAAAATCATATATCTGTATGTGCCTTCACTGATAGCTCATTTTACTCTGATACTGACCTCCAGCCAAAACCTAATAGCCATTTACATTGCATATACCTAAGTTGTACTCTAGCAGAGTTTAGCTTGATCCCGGAAGATCTAAATGTCCTCCCCAGAGGCTCACCCTCTTCCTATGGAGTTTGGAGAGTGAATACATGATGAAGTGCTATTTATAGGCTGCAAATGTAGGTAATTAATTCCTAAATATGGAACTTCAAACTTGGCATCACCTGATACCTCTGGTGAGATGGGTCTGTTTCTAGCAGTAGGGTTCTCCAAGTGGGTGTAGGTCTGACCTAAGGGCTCTCAGAGACACTGATAAACTCATAGGACTGAGAGTCGTTGAAATACACAAATTAGGCATCAACTCTCAAAGTGTGCAGGTTCAACTAACCCACTGCATGTATTCAGAGAACACCAGCTGGAGAAAACCTACTCAAATCCCGACTGTGATGCTGGAAGAACCCTCTTTAACTGCTAACTTGATGGCTAAATCTCTTACCTGGTAGTTGGGCCACACAAGTCTGGTTTAATTCTGTAGGGGACTTCAAACTGCCACTTCCTGGTGAAAGTCTGAAGATCAGCCAGTAGGATATTCTGGGTTGGGTTCTTGCAGCCTCTTCTGATAAAAACATGAGAAAGAAAAGTCATTGTGTGGAAACAGTGGTCACCTAGTTGAGGCCACATCCAGGATGCCAGCAGGTCCAGTGGGTACTTGAACATCCATGGTGACTCTCCAATTCAGGCTGATAAGGAGAGCTTCTTCTGCTTGGGCTCCTTGAGTTCTTCAACTCATCTGTTCTTCTCACAAATGGTATGAGGCTTTCCTCATCCTGTATTTCCCAGAAATGGAAATGACTTTCTTCTGTTCTTGTAATGAGGAGACGAAATATTTCTGTGATTTGGTTTGTGGTTTTTTGTTTGTTTGGTTGGTTTTTTTCAAGTGTTCTAGTTGATAACTATCATTTGGGATAGGTTGGTTGTTTCCAAGCTGTTGATATAAATACGTTGTCAGTTGTTTCATTCAAAACCAAAATAAAGCTGAGAGAAGATGCAGTCTAATCTAAAGGAAAGGACCTCAGGCTCCCTTAGCTCTTCTCCAACTTGGCAGCAGACGTTGCATGAGGGAGATGGGTCAAACATTTCTAGAGACCTAACTTTCATCAGCACAGGAAAGTGCTGCAAACCTGTCCCAGTGCTGCAACAGATGTTTTGCTCCTCAGGTGCTGGCAGCATTTACAGCCTTGGGGTAAACAAAGCTGCCAGCATTTTCCGTGTTGTTATCTATTTAGGACAGGCCTAATCAACACTGTTTAAAATGTTAGAGGCTGTCTGTGCTCTGTTTATGGTATAGCTCCCAACTTAACTTAAGCAGGGGAGACGAATCAGTCAAGATTTCAGATGTTGCGTGTTGCTGTGTTTCAGAGGCTTATTGTTCTTTTTTTTACTCACGTCTGGTTGCAGAGTGCAGAATGTCCACTCTGCTCCCACTGGACTGGCCGTTCTCTGCAAGGTGCCTTCACAGCCTGGAGCTGTAGTAATGCATTTTAGCTACTTCCTAAGAGCTGGGACGATGGTACAAACTACAGGATGTTTGCAGAAAGGCAAGATGTGCTATGTTGTAGGCCTTGAAGAAAAACTGTTCGTCATCTTGTTCCAGGCAGCAGGCTGTTATTTAAGAAGAATTGCCATAAATTGCCATCAATAATGTAACACAAATCTTCTGTTATAAAAGAACTGAAATTGATTATATATGATTTTTTTTTCTTTTTTTCATTTAAAAGCTAGCAAATAAACTTTTTTTCCTAACCTTAAGCTAGATAATTAACCAGACTACAGCAATATAGTCCTTTGGACTTCAGTTGGACCAGAACACACTTTCACAATATTAAACTGTAGATGACTCTATTAAAACTTTATATTTGTGTTCAGTGGGTGAAATTCTTAGCTTCTGTGACATAAATCAGATTCTGATCTTCTGAATGCTCACATATGGTGCTTTGCACCGTAAATCACATATGTTTTGCAATATATGTTGTACCACAAAGAAGAAAACATCTTTTTGAGTCAGAGATTGGAAAAAAGGTTGATATAAAGCACAACTGGAAAACTTCACGGTTCCTTTTATTATGTCTCACATGACATAAAAATATATCTGAACACAGGGTGATAAGGACAGAAAACTTGATGAAGGCCCTTGGTTATTTGGTGACACCTCGACTGTCTGCTTTGCTATGTTTGCTTTGGTTTTGTCTTGCCTTTACTGAATATTTTATATTTTTTTAAGTGTTGATGTATTTGTCAATGTTATTTTAAGCCTTAGTTTCCTTTATGTTACTTGTATATATTTCAAACTATATTTTGTCATGGAATAATCAGAGGGTAAAATTTAAAGGCTTGATTAGATTTTGTTCTTGCTTCTTAAGTGAGATTCTTGGGGAGACTCTCAGTTCATTTCAACTGGGATTTCTTTTTCAAGTTTTAGGATAACATTCCTAAAAATGGAGATGTAGTCTACACAGAAATTGTCTGTCACTGACCTTTTGTATTGCTACTCTGCCAAGTTCAAAGTATTGCAGATTTGTCTTATTTTTCTCTTTTTTTTTTTCAAGTTTTATTTGTTGCTAAGTTCCCACCACCGTATATGGTGTCATTGTTTCACTTATTCTATGTATTTTTGTGTTCTGACTAGATTTAGTGGAATGATTGAAAACAGACAAGTTCTAAGCATGCTTTGTGGGATACTAAAGCAGTATTTTATTTCTGGCAACATATTGTAGGTATTATCTCAGTTGTGTTATAAAAATAGGAGGAAGGATGAGGAGAAAGAGGCAAATCTTGCTCTCCCTTACATGGATGTAGAAGACAGACAAGGGTGTGGAAGGAGCAAAGAACATCTCTTTTATAGCTTGTGTAAAGGCTTTGCTAAGACCACAGGGTAGCTGCTGTCAATTTGCCCATCCAGAAAAAGACTTGCTGGAAAACAAGGGAGAAGAAGCAGGAAAAAAAGTCACTAGCTGGTCAGATGACTGAATGTTGTACCTGTCAAAAACGTGCATCAGTTGACTTCCTTTCCTCCCTTATTGATACAGCAGCATATCTCAGGAATATGCTGGGAGTAGCAGAATGCTGCCACAAGGAACCTTCAAGCATCCCAGAAGGTTGAATAACTGGTTTGTTCTTCCATACTTTGCAAAAAAAAAAAAAAAAAAAAAAAAAAAAAAAAAAAAAAAAAAAAAAAAAAAAAGGAAGTCACCATTCCAAGCAAGAAGATCTTCCAAATTCAGCTTTGGACATCACAGAACATGAAAAAGATTCAGGAAGAGGAAGGCATGAACAAAAACTGGGTAGGTTAGTAAGGGTGCAGTGAGGTAGCGGGCTTTAAATAAGGCTTGAAAGCAAAGAAAGATGGTTGGCTGACAATGAGTGGGAGGCTTACAAATATAGGAAGCAACAATAAAGAATGTAAGAGTTGAAACAGTGAGAAGGATAAAAGAAATTAAGAAAGAAGCCAAAGCTGAGTGTAGGCCAAAGCAAGTGACAAAGGGTCACTTGAAATTTTCCAGTTCCAGTTCTATTAGATCTATATATTTATTTATTTCTTCCTTTGTCAGAATCTCCATCTCTTCACTTACCCATTTTTTCGTGGCTTTATCTTCTTTTCTCTCCTTTTGGAATAAAAGTCATGTACTAAACACATTTGTGTTTAAAGTCATTGGGCAGTACCAACTCCATTCCCTCTTTTCTTTATTCTGATAGTGGAAGAGAACTTAAAAATACTCTTTTTCATCTGTCCATGAAGCCAAAATGAACACACTTGAGATGTGAGACTTGCTATTCAGCACCCAAATAGCAACTCCTTTTTAGCTGGAAAAAAAATACATTGATCTGAGACTTGGCTTGGCAGGTTTTACATTTTCATTAAATATTGATACTCAAACATCATCTTTGTTTACACTGCATGCTGCTTCCACTAGGTTTTAAACAAGATGGGGTTTTTGCAGATAGTGTTGAAGTCAGGAGTTCATGACAACTTTACTTACTGATGTATGATAAGAGTTTATCAGTGTGTATTGAACAATATGGATATACTCAGGTATTGTGAATGATGCTTAAAAGCTGTGGGGTTTCTGATATCAGGTTTCTGACTCCAGTCATCTTAGAGAATGCTTTCAATTAAATCAGTCATTGTCTAATAAATAATCTGCATAAACATCATGTTAGGTTTGGTGAGTGCCTTAGAGTGTGAACAGTAAACTTTAAGGACATCAGCATTTGAAATTGATTTAATCTGCCATTTTGTTCCAGGTGTTTGAATTGTATTTTCTAGTGAAACATATTCTGACTTAAATGAAAAAATTGCTTCTGTATATAGTCCTTTATTTTGATTTTCCTGTTTACATAAATTAGTATCTATTAGTTTTCATTTGTATCAGGGCTTAGGGAGATGCAGAAGGAAGGTTAAGAAACAGTTTAGAGCTGTTTAGAGTTAAAATTTTGAGATATTGTGAAGATGGGCAAAGTCCTGCTTGTGTGTTTTGGTTCCCAAATCAGGGTCAGATCCTTCCTTGAGGTCATTGCAAGAGGATAGCTTAAGACTGCCATTGGCTATTGCTGCTTTGTGGATGGATGTGCAGGGATTGCACAATTGCACAACTGACAAGTCACTTGTAACACGACTGGAAGCTCAGGGTGCAGCAGAAAGGGGAAGGGCTGTCCTCCACCTTACTTCCCCATGTCTCTTCTAATAAAATCTCAAGAGAGAGAATTAAATCAGCACTTTTTCACTTGTTAGTGATATCAGTACCCTGTGAGTTCATGGGAATGGAAAGTTCAGGATATTTGCAAAGTCAGCGATTCAAGAGGTGGTGGATGTGGCACAGTGATAAAGTTTGCGTGTGGCTACGTCAACCTAGTGGCTACATCAACCTAGATTTAAGGGGTCCCTGATTGCCGTGCAGGGTGGGTGAGAGCATGGAGCTGTACCACGAATACCTACTACAAGAGTAATGCAGGATGACTCCAAAAAGTATGTTAGAAGGCATGGAAGACATAGGCTCCACCCTATGTCTTCCAAAAGCCACCTGCTCAGAGCCCTTCTTGCTTCCACTCCTTGCCTGCAGTAATTTCGGCTTATCCAAGTGTCATCTGCAGTACCAAAGACAACTGTAATACATTACTGCCATATCACATATAACCACCTTTTATCTCTGAAAGATCCCAGCAGATACCATCTACTTGCTAAAAGGAAGCTGGTTGAGTCTGATGCAGTCTTGAGTTACCAAGAAACATCCAGATTACGCAACCTCAGCCTCCTGCCATCTTCCTTTCGGACAACACTTGGGTTGCTGAGGCCATCGTCTGCCTTCTGCACTCTGCTGGACCAGATCTGCTGGTCTTTCTTCTCATGCTGGTGTTGATGACCCTCAAAACAAATGTGAAATAAAGTAACTCACCATAGCAAAAACAAGTCAGACCGAGACAGGAGGCTCTGAGCCTGCATTAAGAAAGTCTGATGGACTATTAGAATAATTTATCAAAGGAGACAATGGATTCTCTGTTCATCTCTTACAGACTGATTTTCTCTTTCATAGAGATACTGTAGTTCAATCAGAAGTTATAGCCTTCATGCAGAAATTAGGTGGATTAAAATTGATGACCTAGATTATCATTGTGAATATATTTGTTTTGCCAGCAGAGTCCATGCAATAATCTGCTTATACCCAGCTGCAAAGAATAGGTAGGCATCAACATAATTTAAAGGAAATAAATCTAAGCATAGATGCAAACTGGAAAAACATCCCTGAAGTCAGTAGAGCTATTCTGATGTAAACTGGCATAGGTTCACAGTGAATCACAAGCAAGTCATAAATACTGCTTCAAAAAGAAAAAAGGCACATGGAATATTAGTGTGTCAAACAAAGAGTAAAGGTGAGTTACTATCGCCAGCTCATTTTGTTTATCATAGTAATGACTGGCTATGGAGGGAGGCAATTATTTCATAATTTTCCATGAGTAAGTTTTTCCATTGTATCTTTTATGCCCACACATAATAACCGAAGATGCAATGAGGAGTTGTAAAATGGTTTCTGAAATTGCAGGTGGCTGGCAGACTCGGGTCAGGGGTGAACGGGTGCGTCTGCTGCTGCAAGGGCTGAGCCGAGACGCCCTGCTGCCGGGGGCTTCCTCCTCTCTTAATTGGTGCTAACAGGAGCCTGAAGTTTGAATGCCAATCCTGTCAGTCAGCACATCTGAGAAAAGCAAGTGAAAGGAAGAGAGAAGCCTCGATCTTCTGTGCCAGGAAAAACGGGCAATAAATGAATTAACCTTCACAAGAGGCACAGAAATCTGGGCGTCCAAACAGAGAGGGAAGTGATTGCTGAATCAGCCTTTCCACTGGACCTAATAATCGATACAGCTCATGCCCTGAAGACCACCACCATCCCTTCCACTCGCTGGTGTGTGTGTCTGAGAGGGGGAGAGGGAAAGGCAGGGTGAGAGCTGGAGCATCATGCACAGAGGCGACAGATCCAGCTTGTCTGTCATCCATTTGTGCCTAGTTTGTTTGCATGTTAGCCTTTGGCTCTGGGTTCACTAATTAGGTCTTTTTTTTTTTTTCTTTCTTTCTTTCTCTTTTTTTTTTTTTTTCTTTCTTTCTTTCTCTTTTTTTTTTTTTTTCTTTCTTTCTTTCTCTTTTTTTTTTTTTTTCTTTCTTTCTTTCTCTTTTTTTTTTTTTTTCATTTTGTTTAACACTTCTGGGAGATATCTTGCATCTGTTTCTTAAGCTGAATGTTTTGTGGTGAGCTAATCCTCTCTGACTGTGTGTAACATGCAGAATCAGCAGCTCAGCTTTTCTTCTTCTCTTGCTTTACTGAAATGTCAGACAGCAGCACTCATATCTGTGCGATGACAGGGCAGAAATCAGCCTGAGAAGAGAGTTTTGGTGTTGAGGCAGTTCTAGTTTCTTTTCAGCTGAGTGCAAAAAAACCTGACTATTTTTTAAAGTCAGTTTTAAAACTGAATAAAACCATTTTTCTGTACGTGCATGTAAATTGTGCCACCCTGACAGCAGAAAGGTATGGAAACTAATGCAGAAAGCCAGTTTGACCACTATGTTTCAGCAATACAAAAGTGGTGGATTAAGCTGGATTTACGCTGCTACATATTGCCAAATAAAATAAAGATAGGTTTGGTAAAAACAAATACATCAGAGAATCATTCAAAAGTTGTAGCCGGGACACATTTTCCTGTATTATCTTATTAATTATTTGCATATTTCCCCGCTCTCAGAAATGCACCCTAAGCCATGTATTGTGATGGCAATGGGAATTTTGATTACTGTCTGCATTGCTGAAGAGATCATGTAATTTTGTTTAGATTTGAGAGAAAAGAGTGATCAGAAAGAAGTGCCAGAGTCAAGAGATTATAAAAAATATATTTATAGCAGTTACATTTGACTGCCATAAACTCTGTCGAATTGATCTATATCAGGGGAGCACTCGTCTTTTCTATCATGATTTACATGTTGTAATAAAAGCTATAAAGTCAGAAATGAGGCTTGATCTAATGCAGAGTTGCGGGTTTGAGTGGTCTCTTGAAGTTCAATGTGGCTTTGTCTACAACAGTAGACAATAAGTCATATTTAAGCCAGTATAATTTCTTGATTGCAATGAGGTCTATGATCTCTACCATCAGATATAAAGTCCATGGGTTATGGCCTCTCTAGGAGAGAATGGAGGAGGGGAGAGGGGACTGAGTGTATCCATGTGAGGAACAGGATGAAAATAAGGCCACACCACATGCTCATAAGCAAAAAAATCAAGTTACTAGGAATCCAAGATTTTTAATGGTTTCTTTATTCTTGAGCACTGGTGCTAGAGAAAATAGAGAAAACATACATTGACCGAGAATTCGTTTCACAGATGTGTGAGCTCTTTTCTGCAAAATGCTGTTTGATCAGTTTTGACCACACCTTTCCTGTCTTTTAAAAAAAGCTAAAAATATAAACAAGGACTTGTGGTTAGAAACTGACAACACTTATTTGGTTGCATGGTTACAGGCCGTAAGCATATAATATCTGTTAGGGCAAATGGATTTACATTATTGTCGGCTCCAAATGTTTGGTGAGGTTGTTTCTAGGTACAGTCCTAGCTGCTGGTGCGTAGATCAACAGAGAGTTAAACAACTATCAGTGTTTTGATGAACAACTGCTGAGTTTTGTCTAAAAGGAAACGTAACTAGTGAAATAATAACAAGTAAATAATAACAAGTTCTATGTGCTGAAAATGAACATAATGTTTGCATCTCACTAAGTTCGTTGGGGAATTAATAGGATTTGGCTCTGCATTTTTGAGGGGGAAAAGGGAATGGAAGATGTTTTACAATAACAAGTACAGAACAGAAGCTGGGCAGAACTCTCCTTGAATATTTTATGTATCTTGGACCTTGTTTACAGGGAAGAGTTGCCACGTCTTTAGAGCATACCTGCACTTTAGGCTAACCTCGTTTGGATGTGTTTAGCATGCAGTATGCATGATACAGCTCCTTCCACTTACAAGCATTTTGCAACCTGAAAATAAAGTAAGTAGCTTCAGGAAAATGGGCACAAAGAGAGATATCAGAAGTAGAAGCTTGGCTCTTGAGATGAAGTGTAGGCTTAGGTCTCTATACTAAGGTGCGCAATCCTTAAAACAGAATAAAATAAAATAAAATAAAATAAAATATTAACAAACTTGAATGACCTGAACAAGCTCCTCAAATTATTGAGGAACCTAAGTTTTCTGGCAAAAGTCCCTTGCAGGCAGTTTGGTGGTTAAGATAATATCCTGTGAGGGGGAAGGGGCTACTCAGCTTCAGCTCCCTGCTCAGTATAGTGCAGGAGTAAAAGTAATGTAAAATTCAGAAAGTTTCCTGGAAACAGATGATATAGTAATCCTTCAAACAATGTGCTGTTGATTTAGAAACAAATGAGGCAGGAGCTGAAATGGAAGTGAGACAACAGGACAAAATGTCACAGACACTGTTGTGGAAATCCTAATAGTATTCACAGATTGTTCTTACCCTCATTGTAGTCGTTGATGACTTTGTTGGTTGCTCTCAGAAGGCTGAATAGAAGCAATCTGGGTGTGTAAGCACTGACTCCATCTAGCACAACCTTACTTCTACACCAGCTTTGATTTATGAGGGTGTGGGCTCCACAAAGCCTCACTAGATCCTCAAAATTTGCTTACTAGCAGGGAGAACGCTGCCTTGTTACCCGGTTGTCATGACATCTTCAACTGCACAGCTACCAGACCTGGGATGAAGGCATCTGTTCAACCTGTCTGTAGAGACAGTAATAATGTGGCACTCTGCTAGAACTATCCTCTCATTCTTCCTAGGGACAAGCACAGTAAATGAAGCATAAGACCTCCCTCAGATAGTCCAAAAAGGGCATTTTTTTTTTTGCAGCAGGGCAATATACCATGCAAACTGGCATAACACTCATTGGCTGAAATGGAAATAGACTGATTTATACAGGAGGTGTCATTTGAAAAGGAAAATCTTCTTGCAGAAGTCTGTACTACTCCTAAAACTCTTGGGGGAAAAAATGCCAGCAGGCCAGTGGGAAAAAAACACCCCACAACATTTTAAGATTATTACATTACTTTTACAGAGTATCTGTATCAATACACATACTGCTAAAATGAGTTGTAAAAGATGGGCTAATGACAAAATGATATATTAGATGATGGAATTAA
Organism: Calidris pugnax; assembly: GCF_001431845.1. Lineage (NCBI taxonomy): Eukaryota > Metazoa > Chordata > Aves > Charadriiformes > Scolopacidae > Calidris > Calidris pugnax. Next base: position 12,184,471 of record NW_015094506.1, on the reverse strand, counting down.
AACCAGGTGCTTGCTACATTAAGAACACTTGATATTTCATCATCATCTATACATTTATCTGCATTGTGACTGAGATGGCATGTAATTTGCTCCTGAAAGTATTCTCCTGCAGACCTTAGGTCTTCAGAAGCCATTAAAGCAAATTAGCAGCAGAAGTCTAGAGATCAAAGATAGGCTGCCAAATAGCTGGGCATGGATTTTCAAACCCATAGGTATAGTAATACCAGATAAAAATCTTAATGTGTCCCTGCAGTCATAGTCCATGGCAAGCATCAGGTCTGGCAATGATTATATTGTAAGTGCACATTTTTTTTTGCCTGAAAGATCTATGCCTTTAGTAGACATTATACATTATAGTTCAGTAAAAGTACGTATTTTATTAAAAAAAAAAATGTAGTGAAAGAGTTGTGGGGTTGGTTTATTTTGTTTGGTTGTTTTGTTGGTTTTTGTTTGTTTGTTGTTTTTGTTTAAATGGAATCCAACTATTACTGATACTCTTAGCAGAAAATGGACATAGTTTAGGAAAGCTTGTCTACTGAATCTCACTTTGGTATATATAAACATGCAGGCTCCATGCCTGTAGAATTTGCAGTATTAAAGGCAAGAAAAACATTTGGCAGACAGGAGTTATCTGAAGGGGAGGTTACAGACTGCATAATGCTGGTAAAGTAAGCTCACACTGTTTATGTCCGCACCATATGGCCTATGTATAAACACAGTAGTTCAATACTTGTCTCATTCTTACCCAACATTCTCTTCCTCTTATTCTCATCTTCACTTCCTTGTTTATTTTTGCTGTTAACATCAATAGCATCATCTATGGTTTAGACAGGCACGAGCACTAGAGTTTCATATAAAGTTGTAATTCCCATCACTGACTTTTTTTTTCCCCCAGTGGTTATCATCTTGAATGATTCAGAAATGTCTACAACCCTTAAACGTGTGAATATAAATTCCTCAAGCCCAATTAGTAGCTGATTTCATTGGAAGTAAGAGGGAATCTGACCACTCAGGCCTAAGGAGCAAGTCCAGAGGAACAAAGTAATATTGTGATAGGTTGTCACTGGACTAGGCTGATGGTGAATAGATGAATGATAATATAAATTAGGATACCATAACAGAGGGAAAGCAGCAGTTACTGATCTCTTTACCAGTCATGAACATTTAAATATCTTTTTTCAATTCCACTGGAGTTTCTCTGAAATTCCCGGGTCATAGCAGCAGAATTAGACCCATTTGTACATTTAATTTTGGAATAAAACAAGATGCAGTTGAAAAGTGCTATTCTGGAATTGAGGAATGAACACAAGATGTTCAATGTTGCTTCATTTTTATTTGCTCAAAGTAAAATCTCTTTTCTATGTCAAGAGAGGAAACTGATGGAAATACCATTTATATCAGATGCTTCAAACAAGTGAAAATGTAAGAACTCTTTTCTTAACATCAATGAGTTAATTGGATCAGATGAAAGGTCTGCCTGGCTCTATCCCAGGCAGCATTTTGCACTCTGATATGATAGAGTGACGGAGTTTAGTGTTTTCTGAGGACAAACACAAGCTTTAGTACTTCCTCTAATTTAGCTAGTGATTTCAAAAGAGCAATAGTGTGTTTAATGGTGCTATATTTCACAGCAGTTATTGAATTAAAAGAACAGTATCCTGACCAAAACACATCCCTGGAAGTGTTTAGCCCTATTGCAGACTATTGGTATGTTATCTAATGCAGGTTCACGAGCACTTTTTTTACTTTCTGTAATGCTGACGTGCTTGGGTGCCCTACGTCCGTCTGGATTGTGCAGGACCTGGACATGAAATGAGGATGCGGTTTGTATATCTCCTTCACAGCTCCCTTCACAGCTCTCTCCTAACTGAGAACCATTCTGACTGTCTTATGTGACCACTTCAATCCCAGGCCACTCTGGTGGCTGAGAATACATAAGGTGTACAAGCATTCCAGATGCATCTATTTTCTCAGAAAAAAATCTAGGCCAATCAACTTGTACTTACAGTTTTTTTTCCTCAGAGTAAATTTCTCTCTGATCAAACATCTATACTTACGTGCTACTTGCACCACTAAAAAGGTAAGAGTGACGTTCAGTGCTCGGGGTTGCACAGCAAATCTGTGGCAGAAGGAATTGTCTCAGATCTCTTGGGTCCCAGTCTACTTTGAATTTAGCTGTGAAGACAATGGGCTCACAGGCTGTGAATTCTCTAATTCTACAGTATAAAAACTTGGGCTCATACGTCCCACTGAAAACAACCATCTTTAACTAAATCTGCTGTTTTAACAGAAAAGGCTTTCATTCATTTTTTTAAAAAAATAAAATTATAGACTGACTTTACAATAGAAATTTCCCTGCTGGTAAAACCACATTGTGTTCTAGAGAAGGGCTAACTTGTGCTAATTGTTCATATACCCTCATTTGTGACAGTCTTATCATCAAAACATGGCTTGCAATTTACTCTAGCTCTGGGTGAGAATCACATCTATTTATGGTCAGTATTTACTCTAGCTCTGGGTGAGAATCACATCTACGTACTACTACGTACAGTAGTACGTGCAACACAAACAGAATTGGTGTCTCATTCTATGTAGGTACAAACACATGGAAAAGATTGCTCTGTCTGAGAAGAGTTTTCATGATTAACTAGATGTCTGGTTGCAAGAGACACATAATATCTATATTTCGACCAAGAAAAATCATTAAATTCACTAGCTGACGTTCTTAGATGTGGCTTTACATAGAGGACTCTGGGTTCATGCATACTAACCCCTGTCCATTTTCAAAATTCACTGAAAAAAACCTCTCTTCACCTCACACCCTCTGAAAGGTATATGTAAAAGAATGCAACTAAATGGCAGTGCAATTGTTTCTTGTTTATTAAATGAGTCCTCTCCCATGATGTGAACCACCTGTCTCTTCACTGGAGCTCCACTAGTATTCAAAGTGTCCTCAGGAACCTGAATTAACTAGCTAACTAGCGGGGGTCCTACCTGGTCTTGGAATTCACCCATTGTAATGTGGAGTTGTTAATTTCCTCCTTCAGCTGCTGAGGCTGATTAGAGGCTGATTACCTGACAGCTATTCCTGTCCATTTTATTTTAAACAGCAGACAGTGTTGATAGCATGTGGACCATTTATATTCTGCCAAGAATCTGGAGACCCTTCTTCTCCCAAATGATTGGCCTGCTAAGATTGGGTAAACCGTAATTTGTAGTCGAGTTTCTTCTTCTCATTACAGCTGATCCCTAACATCTTCTGTTCTTTTGTCCTATACAGTGTCACAGAATGGGTTTTCTTCTGGTTGCTCCTGTTCTTTTAAAACCTATCATGGAAGCACAGAGCTCAGAATAATCTAATTACCTTATCAAGAGGCCCATATTGAGCTCCATGTCACTCTACTGAGGTGACTACTGGCACCTAAGCTAGGTAGTAGGTTAATGCTGGCTTAAACATACGTTTTTACAGTGCATTAGAGGTGCTTTGCTAATATATGTCACGCCATTCGACACCCAAAATACCAGATGCCCTCTTTCTTTTCTTTCCCAATTTGAAGAATGGCTGCTACCCAAACTGAGGAGAACTGTAATACAATTACATTTGTTACAACATTTCATGGCTTCTGTCTTAGAAATGAATAAAGTAATTATGGAGAACTATGCAAAATAATTTCACCATGTCCTTTTAAACGTGCTTTCAGTGCAAAATAAGTTCAAAGTTAGAATTTCATGTACAAACTAATTGATTAAATTAACCACTCATGCAAACAACTGTTTGGACAAAATAAAACTTGTAATTTAGAGGCCTTTTTGTATGTATGTACTTTTTCACAACAGGAGAACAATAGTTGTCTTGATTTTGTTGCTGAAAACTTTCCTTGAAATTCAAATTAAAGACAACATGTAAGATACTGTGTTCAGAGGCCACTGAAAGTAGGAGAAATGATTAGAATGGTCCTGGAGATTACTTTGATATCCTGGGGGAGGCTATGTTTATGTACAATTATAATATTGAAGAGGAGCTCCCAATGTGACAGTGCTGCTAAAAGCACTGCTGTAGCTCTTAACTGATGTTACACATGCTGTAGTTCAAACAGGAACAATTTGGGAAAAGTCCTGTAGCCTAGTGGAGATCAGAAGTATCAGTCATTACACTCAGCTGACTGATGTGCTATTGCTAGTCTGCATACCTTCTAATTATACTAAGGAGAAATGTGGGGGCAGAGAGGGATATTAATCCTATTCCTAACTCTATCTCTGCTCACAGGGATGATGAAAGTAAAGATTAAGTGAGAAGAGACATCAGACACTAATTACTATTGCTATAAAAGCAATGGCAAGTGTAAATATTTCATCATGGGTCTGAGTGACATTGGACGTTTTTTCTTAGATGAGCAATTCTTAAAAAATAATGACTGGAATTTTCAACTTTTCTTAAAACACAAAAAGACTATTTTTGTAACCTTCTCCTTTCAAAGAGAAACTTGAAAACAAGGCAGAGTTTCATCCTGAAGGCTCAGAAAGTAGAAGATAAAAGCATGAAAATATATAATTAAAAAAAAAACCCACCATGATTTTTGGAGAAAGAAATGAATCATAAATTTTATATGTTTGAGGTCAGTAGTACTGTCACTAACGCACATGAGTAACACACTGGTCTGGGTCCTCTAGGCACTAGAGTCCCCTGCTTCACCTTTGGAGAATGGGGCAAAGAGCAGATGCGTCCCACTTAAGATCACATGAGAAGGTCATTGTGGTGGCTCAAGGAAGTAGTGCTTAATCCTGAAGTCACTTAAGATCACTTCCCATTTTCTTTTTAATGCCTGTGAAAGACATTCAATTTCCAACTACAGAAAAAGCCCAGAGGTTCTAAACCAAGTTGAGGCTACCAGTAGCAGGCCACAGCAGGAGGCCAATGACAGACGTTAACAAAAACATGCCTTCAAGCACTGCCTTCTTCCTTCCACCACCTCCTCCTCTTCTTAATACTGTTGATTTTACCTAGGTCTTGCAAAAAAACTGGCATACACCATTCATTATGTCTGACTGGGTCCAAAGTTTTTCATTGCCTGTTTTCTTCTTGTGTTCAATTTTTAGTTCATAAACTAATGACTTCCTAAGGATATTTAGTAAATTAGCAAGATACCAGTCAGGACTCCTGACTGCTGGACTCCTAACTCCTAACTCTGGGCTCCTCAGATGAGTTAGGGACCTATGTGTTTAATTAATAATCAAGACGAACTAATGACCTGAACCTTATTCAGTCCTTTGCTATAGTTGGTAGAGAAAATATTCTGCATCTTAATTCACTGAGGTTACAATGCTCTGAATTTTGATGCTGTATGGCTCTTAATAGTAATCTTAGATGATGTTGTTTCTTTTTTTCTTTCTCTTTTTTATCTTTGGATATTAGATAAGACTTTTAAAAAGGTAAAGAGACATTTCAAATAAATTATTTTAGGAAGGGATACAGATTTAATTTAATTTTAGTTTTCTGAGTTATTAATTTCCAAATGTTTGTCTGAATGTTTTAGAGTAATTTGCATGCTTGTTTTTTGAAGTAGACTTTTTTATTTTTGGATTATTAGCTGTTGTGAGTAAACTCTGTCTGGGTATATTCAGTTAGCTGCTCAGAGGTAATACAGTCTGAGCAATTTTAAAGGTTTGTTTTTTACCATTATTTATATAAATATTTTTATTGTAAAAATAAGCATTATTTATAATTGCAAACTAGTTTATACTCCAACTGGAAATGTGTGTTCCCTAAAAGAAGACTGTTTGGCAGATAGGTGATAGCTTGCAACCTGCAAATTGACATTGTAAACGTGAGTTAGTCAAAGTGAGTTAATCAACTGCTGTGGAAGGTGCGCTCCAATAGTTTTAAAATACGTTAAGTCACAAAGTAGCTCCTTAGTCAGCCAAGCCTGTGAAACTGGCTGGGAGGAGAGCAGCAGTGGACTTGCACAGAGCAGTAATTATATGACATTCCAGCTTGCTAAAAGGTCAGCTCCCTGACCTCATGCCCAGTTGCACTGAGGTTCTCAAGCAGTGCAAGGCAACGAGGAGTCTGCTCCAAGTACAATCAGATCCCTGTTACTAAAGACTCCTAGTCCTTTCCCTTACAGCCACAGAATGTTAAATCAGGAATAGACAGCTCTTACAGCACTCATTCCCGTGATTCTGCCCGAGAGAACTATTTTAATTGGAGATTTGGGTCTTGAGGGAAGCTGAGCCATAGCCTTATGGACTCATCTCATTCTTGACTGGCAGAGTGGTCCTTCTGGATCTGCTGTATCCAAAAACCTATGGAACCTTGGGCAACCTGAATTATTCCAGACATGCTAATCCCAAGATGGTCCCAGACTGACAAATGCTAAAAAGGACATTTAAGAGTCCATTCCTGTGTAAACCACAATCACAGATAACTAAAAATTCTTCAGCAATGTGCAAAAATCCGAGTTGTGTCCCCTGGGAACATCCAAACTTGGTCAGTTATTCCATGCAAAGGCAAGATGGAAAGAAAGGTCAGAGGAGACCTTTGGACCTTTTTTTTTAATGCAAGGTGTGATAAAAACTGTCAGTTCTGCTGGTGTCTGGTTCTGCCTGGAAAAGATGCCTCTTACCCTCCTGCTCCTAATTGCTGCCTCTCTCACCCTTTAGTGGTTGCAGATACATCTGACCAGCATACTCTGACTCTTCCTTCCCAGTAGCTGCAGACCTGGATTTCTAGGACTTGAATAGCCATTTACTGTCCCTTGCTCTACTATCATGGAAAACTTACTCCATAAGCTGTATCTATAACCAGTCTATCATTGAATATCCAGTCTGGACTCTTCTAATTCTCTCATATTTATAGACGAGTTGTTAAACCAGTCAGCATCCCCCTAGAAAGCCTTCCACCATTGCTATTCTTTTCCCAGTGTTTTCCTGGTGAAGTTCTTAATTTTATGAAATCAGAAACCAAATGGTTTTGGTACTAACTGACCTTCATATCATCTAGACTAATGTTGCTTCATGCCTCCGTTTCTATGGAAAAATTGGTTCAGAGTGAGAAATCTCAGTATGTTGGAGACCAAAAAGGATTTCTCACATCCTATCCTGCATAGGAGTCTTGTTTTAAGGTGTCTCCCAAGGCAGCACCTCACTTCATCACCTGTATTCCTAGGTGTATATGATTGACTTACCCATATAATTATGCTTTGACTGCAAGAAACAAGTTAAGGGAATGTGAGAAATGCCCTTGTTTAACTTTGTATGTCAACATGAAATATAACATAAAGGCAGGGTTTTTTTTTCAATATAGAAAACACTTGAGCTTCTATCCAGAAATGTCAGTTTGGTTTTGAAATATGTATTTCTCTCCTGTACTGGTGGATTCCAAATGCTGGATTTGGAATTCGTACTGGCAAAATTGTTTGTAAATGTGTGCATGTGCAATCGAAGATATTCATATGCTTCTGTGTCTGGTGGAAATATAAACCTTGATATAAAGAAGGGTAATAGATTCCAGTGTACCTAAGTAATTATTGGAATGCTTAATTCAGAATTTGGAATTTTCAATGATAACTTATTTTTTAAAATCAAGCACTTTGTGCCATTTGTGAGTCAACTATATAGACTTAAAGTACTAAAGAAGCAACAAGACTTTTTAAAAATGAAAGAATGATTCTGTTTATAGTTTTGAGGCGGCTAATTTCAGATCCTTAAACAGACCTGTTTTTTTGAGAGTAGATCTTCATCACTTTATGGAATACTAACATCTGCAAAACCTCTCAGTGTGGATATCAAAACACTGAGCTGTCCTGAAGCGTTGGTTTCTGTTTGATTAGAATAGGTGTCCCAAAAATTATTGCAAATAAGACTGTATAACAATCTTGTTCATGTAGAACTGTATGTTGTAGTAACAACAAACATTTCTAAAGATTGTTATTTGCATTCTGCTTTTTTACAATCTTTTTTACTAGATTTTTTGGTAAAATATTGTACTGATTCTAGTCTGCCAACTGGATTTAAATCACTTTGTTCTTGTACCTTTGTTAGAAATTATACCCACATTCACAAAGAGCTAAAGCTATATCTAGACTGAAATATTTGCAGAACACTTGAGGGGATTAATTATCCCACCACATTGAACTCAGTTGACTGGGGTGAAGTAAATGGAAAACTTCTACATCTGGAATGTTTAAAGAAGCAGAAATCTAAACTCCTGGGTTTATTTGCATTTGACCCATGCTTAGAATTTGCCACTGTAATTGAACATGTGATAGCCATGAAGTGTGCTAACTGACTTCTGTGCTATAATAAGCACTGTTCTGCTTCATGGCCAAATTCTCTTTGTCAACAGAACATTTTAAAAGTTTCAACTGCAAAACTATAACAACTTTCATGTTGGAAAAAATTTAGTAAGATACTGGTTATAGACAGCTTCATATTTCCTGGCAAGTAAGTAAAGCAGGTTAAAATATTTTTACATGAAAATTTTCCTCTTGGAAAATGTGGTTTTGCTGAAATAAGAACTTTCTGTGGGAGAATGTCAATTTCAATGCATATTTTTTATTTCACAATCAAAACTAAGCCCCCCACAGTTCAAGGTGACAGTTTGAAACAAAGAAGTTTTTCAGTTCCAAGTAATTATTTGAATTAAAAAAACCAACAAAAACAGCAAAAAAAAAAACCCGGATCAAGTTACACAGTAACTTTCATTCTAATCATAGATGCAGTAATTTTTCACTTTGACAATTTTCTTTTGAAACTTGTCATAGTTTTTTGTCCTACTTTTTTGATACTCCAATTTACTTTCTCCTTTGAAGTAGTAACTAATTTCTCATGGAATGAAATTTTGTTTCCCAATCAAGTCTACAAGAGACCAATCGGTGAGGATTTTTAATAGGAATAAGGGATAAATACTTTATGAATATATTTATATCAGTTACAGTTACCTGTCTGATCTCCCAAGCTGTTTTCAAACAGCTCAGGAGAAAGCGATGTCATTATTAGATGTAGAGCTGCTCGGAGTACCTTTATAAGCAACACCACACATCTGAAGCTGGTTTAGATTTTCCTTTGACTGGGTTACACACACAAGTACTTCAGAAACCATCCTTTTTTGAATCAGTTCAGAAACCTTCCTTAGATCTCTCACTAAATTCCATGAGAACTGGGGAAAATTTTTCCGTGTGAGAAGGATGCAAAGACTTCACCAACAGTGTCCTTCTGCCTTACTACTTTTTCTTATCTCATGAAATTATATGTGTTAGCATGTATTATGAAGGCTCTAACAATCTGAAAAATCATGTATGAGGAATCACCTCTCTCTCTGATTTCCACTCCACACCGTAAATAACTTCTTTTGTTCACCACAAGACCTTTGCAACAGCCTCTTTGTCATCTTCTATGAACAATGATCTACTCAACAAATACTATGTAAACCATGCCTGAAGAACATTGCAGATGACCAGTTATTATTATAACTAGAGATGAACAAATGTTCTGTAAGAAATGAAATATTCTCTAAACACAGTTTTCACTTCGCCTCATTGCATCTATCTATACTTCACTATCTGGCTCCCAGAAATGTAGGATTATTTTTCACTTTAGTTTTAGTCTCTGATTTTTTGATAATCTAGATATGGTGAAAAAAAAATCTCTAAAAATAATACATCCATCTCATATTTTGGGAAGACTAGCCAGAAAAACTTGGGAATTCCACTAAAAATGTTATTGTTTATGATTTTGACTGTGGTCATAGCATATCAGCGCCATTGTGTCTAGGAAATAACATCTAAAAAGTATCTCTTCCAGCACAGAAGTGATGCTAGGAACAGTATCAGTAAGTCTGTAATATACCCAGTGAAGTGGAGTGCTGTATGTTACTGAAGAAGAAAATAAATCTGTCTTTGTTTCTGGAGGCCATATAGTTAAAAAGAAGTATAGCGCTATAAACAGCTTGTTTCGGAACAAGAATTTTCATTGCAGAAGATATGTGGTATTTTCCTGATTCTTTCCTGATTCATTCTGAGGGTAGACTTTACAGTATCATCTAAAAAGACTGCTATTAGGCATAAATAACAAGGAACTGCTTCCTTAATCATATCATAAAAATCAACAGTTTGATTAGCCAACATGTGTTTAACAGAATGAATCAGAGAGCAAGACGGCTCCTTGCAGACAGAACATGTTCTTAAGAAAGGACTTTGGAAACAGCTTGTAGGACTAAGACTAAATATCTTATACACCCATATATGCCCATGCATCTTGGATACATCTCAAAGTTCAGAATGTAATCACTGGAAAACAGTCAGCTTTCCCAAAGTGTTATTAGGTGGAAGTAGATAAACCCAGCTTCCTGATGGGCGAGGGAAGAAAGCCTCACACAAGCTTCATGGTTTTCAGCACTGCGGCTGTCAGTGTATGGCTGGGTAATAGTTAGGGTAGCTGGCTCTCATTTATATCTGGATTCAATCCTGCAGAGAATTTATGGATGCTTTGTTTCTAATCCCATCACAGTTGATGACAGTGATGTGTTTCAACTTGTTGTCTCAGACTGGGAAGGTCAAAAGACTGCTTAAGCAGAAATCTTTAAGAAACATGGGAGATGCACAACACGCTTCTTTCTGAGACCTTACTACTAAACCGTATATATCTGCTGTGATTCTGTGAGGATTTTTATATTGCTGCCGGCCTACAAGAAGTGCTCAGCTCCTTATACCATTAGAACTGTTGGATCTGCCCCAGTTCATCACCACTGCTTGAAATGGGGAGGAAGCTGAAGCTCAGGTTTTACTTTACTTGGATGCTCTCTTCCATGCTTTCCAAGAAGTGCCGAATTTCAAAGGGGAGAAGTTATCTAATTTTCTTTTTCTGTAAATCATAAAAAAAACCCCTTATGTATATGAAGTAAACCTCATCTATCAAATAGGAGCTCTAAAGACAGTACATGGTTGACATTTCTTTTTCTATCGCAGGGGTGACACTATTCAACAAGCAGCTAAACCATTTGGGAAGAGAAAAACAGTTCCCTGCCATAATGCAGTAGGCTATTATCCAATTAAAAACAGTCTGATAAAAACACTTTTTAACATTTGTCACATTTTTTTGCCTGCTTGTGATCCAGCCAAAGAATTTCTATCATTTTCTGAATGTAACCAAGATGTAACTAACTGTTGCCATACCAATAACTAGGAGGAAAAAGAACCTCCTCCACATGGACTACCCACACAGATCTGATGGGCACAGTTTGTGAAATGCCTCGGGAATAAAATGGTGTGGTGACTGATGGCATGCACACGGCTGCTGCAGCGGGATCTGGCCTTAGACTTACATGCTCTCTGTGTGTGTGTGTGTATGTGCATATGGTGCAAGTGTGAATCACTGGGGTGTTGTATCTGCTCATGCTCCCATTTAAGCCACCGGCTACTCTTTTTTTCCCCTCAGTTTGTCAAACTGTACTGTGTCAGAGGAGCTGTGGGCCTGAGTCTGGCTGTAGGTCTCTGACAACACAACTCACATAATCCTGACAGCAGAAAAATAAATGAGATTTCTCTTATTATTTTTTTTATGGCCTAACTTGGGGATAGTTTTGCCTATGTATCATCTTGAGTTCTTTGCCGTCTGTGTGCTCAGTGATACCTGTCCACTGACACTAGATGTTGAGACATTCATATGTAAAGTGAAAAAGACTTTATACACTGAAACTTACACATATTTTCACTTTTATTATGTCCGCTAAATTTCCTTTTAAATCAACATTTCTTTTCCCCTTCCTTCTCTCTCTCTCTTCTTGGCTGTTAGATTGTGAGTAACTTGGAATAGCATTCAACTATTTCTGGATGATTGCAGTGGGCTTAGCACATCATGAAAACTAATACATATATATTTTAAAAAGGATAAGAGTCTGAAGAAGTGTCTGAACTAGTTATTTCGCATTTATGTTATAAAACAGCAAATAAAACAATAACTAAATCTCTGTAGTCCATGAAAAACACTCGGTAAAAGAGAGAGTAGAATATATACTTCCTTAAATCTTTAGCCTCTCAAGGATATTGAATTTACTACTCAGTTATTGTTGTCTTGTAATGCCAATGTTGTGATATGACTTACTGTCATGAATAAATACAGTTGTTGAGCCCCCAACATTGAAAAAATTAGACCAGTTCAAACCCAAACAAATTTTGCATGAGAAGAAAGGATTTCTGCAAAATGAAAAAGGAAATCCCATGCTGTTTCATTTTCACATCAGATCAAAAAAAAGCTTAATCTGAAATAAAATATCATATTTGTGGGTTATTTAAGACCTTTAACCCTTCCTTACTTATTTGAAGCTACTGTAAACATTTTTTAAATTTTATTTTTAAAGCATAGAAAGCAAGGATTTTGGCCTTTCCAAAACAAAAATTGTAAAAATATTTTGACATTTAAAAAATTCCCTTGTTCTTTTCAGCAACATTTTTCATCAGATCCTACCCACACTTGTAGATAGCTTCTGCCATGTGTGCCCCTTCCCCTCACTGAAAATGCCATGGAAGATAATAACTTCACTGATCATCAAAAGCATGTACCTCCATTTTAACAACAGTCATACTTTTATATACACTTAAGTGTCTGCAAGGTTTCATAAATCATGTTCCAATGCAATATATGCAGTCATTCTAAATGTGTCTAATGCACTCTTTATTGAATTCAAGCTTTTATCACTCACAAATCTCTTCTCACTTAAGATTACAGGGATTTTTATGCAGTGCTTTTTTAATAACAAGACTATTTTCACTTATGTTTGCTAATGAAAATGACTTCTAAGATATTTGATAGAAAAAGTTCAGAGGTTTAGGCAGGATCTGCCTCTTTACATTACTGTCTCTTGTGTCCTCATTTCCTACTTGCTGTGTTTCCCTCTGTGAGAATACAAACTTATTTGTTGCTCAAAAAGCTGTAATGTGAGATAAGTCTGGTCTATCTTTGCACCACCTCCTATATTTGTCCAATGTCTTCTTTAGCACTTCTTGCAAACAGGTAGTTGGGTACCTTATTAGAGATTTATATGTGAATGTCCAAAGAACACAGGATATGGCTTATGGCAGTACAGGCAATTCATGGTTTCTGAGTCACAGAATCATAAAATAGTTTGGGTTGGAAGGGACCTTTGAAGGTTTTGTAGTCTAACCCCCCCTGCAATGAACAGGGACATCTTCAACCAGATCAGGTTGCTCAGAGGACCATCCAACCTGACCTTGAATGTTTCCAGGGATGGGGCATCTACCATTTCCCTGGGCAACCTGTGCCAATATTTCACCACACTCATTGTAATTTTTTTTTTTCCATTTATCTAGTCCAAATCTTCCCTCTTTTAGTTTAAAGCCATTAACCCTTGTCTTATTGCTATGGGCCCTACTAAAAAGTTTGTCTCCATCTTTCTTATAAGCCCCTTTTAAGTACTGAAAGGCCACAATAAGGTTTCCCAGGAGCCTACTCTTCTTCAGGCTGAGCAACCCCAAGCTTGTCCTCATAGGAGAGGTGTTTCATTGCCCTGATCGTTTTTGTGGCTCTTCTCTGGACCCACTCTGACAGGTCCATGTCTTGCTTGCACCAAACCCTCCAGAGCTGGACCTGGTACTCCAGTTAGGGGTCTCACCAGTGTGGAGTAGAAGGGCAGAACCATCACCCTTGACCTGCTGGCCAGGCTTCTTTTGATTCAGCCCAGCGCAGGATATGGAAACGAACTTCTAGTATGATTAGACATAGTGGGATTAACTTACTTAGATCCACAGTGGTTCCAGCAACTCACAGCAAAAAAAAATCACACAGGGCATCTTATGTCAGATTTGATAAAACTTAGCTAAAGCAAGCATTCAAATGGGTCAGAAGATTTAATAGTAAATCTATCAGCCTAGGGAATTTTTTCTGAGGTCATGAACTTGGAAGGATTTTTTCCTTGTGGCTGTCAGTAGATCTTTTCTGAAAAATAAAAGCAGTATTTAGCTAAGGATCCAGCTCTCCTCTGTGACACACACATACCACTTCATCTGATTTCAGCGGGGCTTACAAAGATGTACCTGAGGATTAAATAAGCCTCCTAATAATTAATTGTAATGATTTTTAGGTTAACTTTAACCTGTGTTAAACCTGTTGTTCCAGTTAAAAGTCCCAGTGCAGAACCTTTGTTAGTAGCAGACCAAGCAGTAGAAAGGCATCAGTCTCTTTTGTCACCAGATATAGTGGTCATATATGTGCATAGCCACTTTGCTGAGTTTAAAGAAGAAAAAATATTAAATATAATTTCTCTATCTCCTCACTACTGTACTTGTAGGAAGGTTGGCTTCGGTTTTTCATAGGAAACTTCAGCTCCAGTGGAGCAGGAATCTTCCATCTCTAGAAGGCCTTCTAAGTTATGCAGATGTGGATAGTAGGGGCCAAGAGCTAAGGGAAAACCCATCCCACACTATATTGGAGTGAACTGGGATCACTGAGTGCACAACGTTGTCTCCTACTTCCTACGACACAGATGGAACATGCCTGTGTCTGTTCTCCTAATGGCACACACAATTGTAAAGGTTTGACTACAATCTAATCTTGAACTAACTGTGCACAGTTAAAAAAAATATTAATGTCTTTCCAGTTATGATAACAGGGATTTATTGTCAATGCTCAAGTATTTCCCTTCAAAAAAATGAACTTCATAATGGGTTCAGGGTTTCTCAAAGGATCTCTCAGGTTCCAGTCTTGATGTTGTATAATGTACTTTAATACTCCTTCATACTGACTTTCTGTTTACTTAATAGAAAGCTATTTAGCTTTTGGAACTTTACAGTTTTTGGCACACTGAAAGAAACCAACCTGCTTTATTAAATTCATGATTGAAGGAAATCACTGTAAGCCTAATAAGATTTACGTGTTTCCATTCAATGTCAACAGGGAGACAGATTAAATCAAGGCTGAGGTTCTCAGCTGCATTCAAACCCTTGATCAAACTACTAATGCTTCAGTTTGAAAAGTATGACAAGATGATTAGATGATTTAAATAGCCCTGTGCTTTTTGGGATGGTTGATATCACTAAAGCAATTATTTTTGCAGTCAAATTATGGATTTCTTATAGTCATATTAATAAAACGTGGTTTGTCTAGTTTTTCAGTAAGGTAGTTTAATGAAAAGAATAATTTCTTTTGTTTAACCCAGTTGTCTGTTATACGGGTTGTCTATTACTTAAAACATAATACCTGATACTTGTATAAAGTTGTCCTAAAAGCATTTTACAAAAGAGGTCTGTGAAATTATCATTTTCTATAGATGTGGAATGCAGTATCTTTAATGTTACAGTTACTGGATGACATCCCAGGATTGCAACATGCATGACGATTCAGAGCGACTAGGGATTCATTACCTTTTGAGGTCCTGTCCCATAAATAAAGCTAAAATACATCTAAAAAGGAGTCATTTAACCTGCATTGCTTGGAGGAATTTTCTTGTACCATCTGAGGATTTAATAGCATTAATTGGTATGCTTGGGGTGGTCCAAAGGCTGCCCATAAATGTCTACAAACTGACTTGTCTTCAATTCTCCTTTCAAAGGAGACACCAGTGCTGTACCTACACTCTGAGTACTTGTTGCTACCCATAGCATTCATGAGACTTATAGTCAAGGATGGATGCCTGAAATTTTCAAGACCATGCGCTGGATTTAGAAACAAGTTTTCTATCATTTTAATGGAATGCAAGGTATCTTCAGTCTACTTTAATTTATCCGAAATAGGATTTTGGGTCCCTAGCAGCCCGCTGAGGAAATCTGGGGACAGAGAATGAAATCTCGAGAACCTTACTTTCAGGAGCTGCGTGAGATGAGAACATTGACATCAGTCAGTCAAACCATGGTTCTGATAAAAACTTTGAAAGCCAAGGTGATTAATATACCTTTTCCCTCAATGTCTTCAAACCAAACTGTAATCCCTGAAAAGTCAGTCTGGAAATCTAAGGAAGATGGTGGATATGGAGAGTTACAAACTCGCCTAGACTTTGCCCAAACTGAGTTCCTTTCTAAACCCTGTTCTTATTCTTGCATGAGCTGAGTGATCGTTGCTGGCATTGTAGGTTTGCAATGCTGTGCCACTTGTTCCAAAAACTGATTGGTATTGCTATAAAACACATGCACAAATCAAACTTCACTTTGGCAACAAGCTCTTTCCTAGTCCGTAGTGGGACCAAATGACAGTCATATATGGTGTTCCCTGGGATGCTGAAAGCTGGCAGTAGAGCAGTTTTTAGACATTTTATTATGGTCTAGGCACATTTCTGACATTTTAGGTAGTATCCTATACTGAACTTCACACACAGGCATCAGGCATTTGTACTAGCAAATGGTCAAGGTCTCATCATGTGGTGTTAGGATTTTTCTGTAGTAAAGGAGGTAATAGGAAACTGCTTCCCAGTTTCTCATTTGGTGTATAGGGAGCCCTAGCACTCTGCCAGGCAAGGTGGATGTGGCAGGTGGGGAAGACCATGGATTGATCACTTCCCTGGGGTAGATCACTTCACATGGGAAATACTTAGGCCTACTAGATTAAAAGTCATCATTGTAGATAATGTCATGGAATTGTCTGAACTGTAAACACAATGCACCTCGATATCCTGGGAGATAAGTATTTTCCCTTTGCTCTTAGCAAAGTGATAGCTGAGAACTCTCCTTATAATGTTTCGGGTCACTGATAGCTATTTTTCCCTTAATGAACACCTAAAAAAAAAAGTGATGAGCAGATGGACCAACTGATTCTTCAACATATATCACTCAGGACTGTGTAGTCAAGGATTCTCTAATGAAGCAAAACGTTGTGGGCTGATACAAACTGTCAACCTCATCCTCTATTGCTACTTCCTAGTTTGCTGTGGCTGTATAATGTTATCAGTCTGCTGTACTTCGAGAACGTTGATATATAGAGATAAGAAGTTTCCATTGTTTATCCCAATCAGATAAAAGTAATGGCAGTCTTAAATACAAGTCTCCCCTCTAATTTCAAACTCTTTGGGTACACAGTTTTGTTTGACTAATGTGGGCTGTAAAAATTTCAAATAATGCAATGACCGAAGCAAGAAAACACAAACTCATTGCATACTGGATGCAGTTGAGTGAGTACTGACTGACCAATTGCAGCTCCCTAGCAATAAATTCTATATGGTTTAGAAGTCTTAATTGCAGAGGTGTCCTAAAATATGCAAAAATGTCCTTTATGAAATGCAGGCATATATGAATCATTTTTTTCTAAATGTGGGAAGCAAGATTTTACATATATATATATGATACATATAAAATTTTCAGCATGGCTGAAAAGGTGGCAAAGACAATGGGATGTGTTGAAAGGAAACTGTCTCTTTTTTGTGAGTAAATCAGGGACTATTTTGCAAAGCCACCCAGTGAACTGGTTGAGCTTTCCAACGTTGCTGAAGGCCCCTGGCCACAAAACAAAATGCTTATGCATCTATCTTGTTACAGGCTGCAAAACATCGTGTTTGTGTAGAATCTGGTCAACGACGAAGGCCTGGAAGAGGAATTTCACTTCTTCCTGCATGAATTTCCTATTAACACGGGTGCCTTTTCTCAAGTAGTGCTTTTGGCTACGGCTCTGCAGCGACTGGCCAAGCTCACACAAGTGAGATAAGACAACTTCTGAATGGCAGGTGTCAGCAGCGTGGGCAGCTGCGTGAGGTGGGCCTGCCACGGAAGGGGCAGGCTGGCTGCCAAGGCCTGTGAGCAGCGATGGGCTTGAGGTACGTGCCAAACGCTGAATTGGGTGCTTCAGTCGCAGGGCTGCTCTGACCCGCTTTCTGCTCACATATGGAATGTGTCTGCAAGTACCAGAGATAAAGCTGGAGCAAATGTTGAGAGCGAGAGGCACATGTGCACCAGTAGCACTGAGCACCCTCAGATAACTTGAATGGACTCCAGCGTAAGAGGAACTCATGTCTGCTGTGATAAAAGTGCGAAATGACTAAGGGCTAGACTGATAACTGGCAGCGCAGAGGCACAGGGTGGGCTCTGACATACTGAGTGGTCACCATAACCTTAACCCTAACCTCTCTTTCCTATAAACATGGGAACTTAGTTACTCCCGTGAATAAATCAAGGGGAACCAGAGTCTGTCAACGACAATCCTGTTTCTGTCTCTTCAGATTCATACAAACACTCAGGCTCGGTGGTCAAGAGTTTTTCAGATGCTAACTGCTAATTTACAGAGAGATACGAAACTGCTATGACTGTCAAATAAATAGCAATGACACAGATTCTAAGGCTGCCAGCCCTTAGCTTATCTCTGGGACTTGCAAACTACTGAGTGGCACACAGACTCCCAGGGCATGTGGGAAAACACACACTGGGTGCTCCTGAGCCTCTCTCTCTCCTCTGCTCTCAGGGGATCATTACTCTGCCTTCTGACTCCTTGAGTGTTTGTGGTTTTAATCTTTAACGTCTCTACATGGGTTTTTTTTTGTGTGTGTGTAGTACCAACACTAATGGACAAAGTGTCTTTTTTTAGTAAGTTATCATGTTTGTTTATGCAATACAATATCTGTATGGGACTGCTCTGAATATTTTCTCTTTCTGCCATGGAAGAACAAACATCGTTATTTACTGGTTCATGTTGTTCAGCAGTGTTAGTGGAATCTATAAATTAATAATCTTATCCCTAAATCCAGAACACCTTATTTTTCCTTTTATTTTATCCTTCATACCTGTGCAAAAACCAAGAAGGGAATCTTTGTCAGATAGCGTCCACCTCCTCCCAGAGATATTGCTGTATGGTTCATGTTGGGCAGCTGTTGCAGGCTAGCATGGGTATGCTTGTACAAGCTCCACTCTTACTGTACTTACAGGTGGCTAGCTGTTCTTTGAGACTCTCCCTTCGATGTTCTTGAAAGCATTGCATTTATTCTAGCAATAGCAATTTTATTCTGCAATAGGCCCGTTATTACACTTCATCTGTTGGAATAAGCCTGCAGGTGGAGAGACGCTGCAGCTCTTCTCTGTGCTAAAAGTAGGGTGAGAGGGTAAGTTGAGGGAGAGAAATTGCTATTGTTTTTAGAGTGTTTGCAAAAATTAGGAAGAAAGAGCCATATGCTCAGATAAAAGTTGAAATCTCGTGAATTCAAACCAGCGTGGCAATGAGGACATTGTACCCCGATGGGGTTACCTACATCTTTCATACAAAGTGAGCCAATAAAACATCAAGTGTGGAAAAAATGCTATGCATCTACTTGCTTAATCACTCCTTCCTGTGGCTCTGAACACAAACTAAACCTGTTAACGTTCAAAGCAATTCTTTCCTGTCAAATGCTGTCCGAAAGAGTTCCTGCAGAGCAGCTTTCTTTTTCTGTGGAAAGGTTCAGGAGTGTTACTGGCTACTTGGATACAAAGCTGAGGCTCCTTAGTGACTGTAAATCAGTCCTATCTTGTTAATGTCAGTAAGGCTATGCTAATTTATGCCTGCTAAAGTACTCAAAGCTGACAACAGGCACCTGGTTAAATACCTATGTTTAACCTGCTGGAGTTGCTCAGAAGCAATTAAAGCAGCAACCACTCCATTAGGTGTGGAAGGGTTAAAATGTCACCCGGTTCAAGTGCACGTCTCACTGCAACACCAGGGGCATTAGGGTCCTGGGGGGCTACATTCCCCACCTCCCCCTCTGATGGAGATATGAAGGCAGAGGTCTAGAGATACCAACAACATGCTCTAGGAACAACTGAAGAAGGAAGCTTAAGACTTGCTGAGACCTTGTCCTGCTGTGCCCTGGGCTGAATGATAGCATGATCCAAACTTCCCCTGCTATTGCCTTTCCAGTCCTTACCTTGCTTTTCCCTTCCTGACCTGTCATATCTCCTTCATCTCTTTCCTCCACTTTTTAACATATTTTCATTTTGTTTATCATTACCACAAGAAAAAAAAAAAAAGAAAAAATACAAGAAAAACCACCTGATGTTTGCTACTGCTGCTAACTCTGCTTACATACTGCATGCTTTTCCTCTCCTTTGTATTGTCTGCTTGAACTGTAAACTCTGAACATTGTTTCTAGGCAAGTGCTAGACAAATAATGGAGACCCAATCTTGGTTTGTCCTCAGACATTACCAAAGTAAGGAAGGCATTTCAATTTAGTGCAATACTGTAAAGATGTGCCTGTTCTTAATGAAAGATTGTCTTTCCTAGCTCCTACCAATACAAAGCCAAGAGAGACCAAAATACTCAGTATGAATAACACTTTAACACAATCTTGATATTTCATTGCCTTCTGCACTCTCCCAGCCGCTTCTTCTCCTTATAAAATGTATCTGTTTAACAACAGCCAAAATACTATAACGAAACTGAGCAAAAAGCTGTTCTAATGTGGCAAGTTGTGGCCTTGAGGAACTGATGATATGAGAGACAAAATAAACTTATATCAAGCAATTAGATTAATGTTTAAAATAACATATCACATTAAGGAGTACTTAAAAACCATAATCCTGCAAATTAACAAAGTAACTTTGTGGAGACAAGGCAGTTCATTTTTTCCTGTGTTTTGTTTTGTTTTGTTTCTTTCTTGTTAGCATCTACTTTTGGGTCTTTATACAGGATACTACTTCCACATCATCAACTTTTGGGGAGGTTTTATATGAGATGTCAGAGAAGATTTTGATTGCTTGACAGGGAAGTTTCTTGTTTATACCAGAAGTTGCACTGCTGTTCTCCCCGTTGCAAGTTGTTTGTGGAAAGTTTTAGCCTGGGCAATATCATAAACCCAACATTTAGAAACATTAGTGTAGTCACTTATATGGAAAGGGAATGCAAGTGTAAATGATTTTTACAACTGAAATTAATGTAACCCTGCTATCTTTCTTTATTAGATGGAGATATATCTCACCTAACTGTAAACACCCACACTGTAGATAGCTCCTTTGAGCAAATCATGCTACTCCTTTTATAGTAAAGGGAAAGAACTGCCCTATTTTAGCCATTTCCTTTCAGACGAGATAAATTACACCCTGTAAGTGCCTGTTTCTCCCTCTTGGCTCTGAAGGCCCTCTAGACTACAAGCTCAAGTTTACAGTATAGATATTTGCATTTGGTCAACTGAGTCCTTTTCTTGGTGTTGGGTCTGTGGAGTGAAGAAAATGTGTCTTCTGAAAGGCTTCACTCAACATGCACCCCTTCCTCATTCTGTGCATCTCAGGCTCCGACCAGACCTGGGACACACCTTCTGAGTTTGAGGCAAGATTGAAAATTGTTGTGAATGGGGAGGACAGTCAGACCAGGATCTGCAGCACAAGAAAGGACAATACAAGGATGGAAAACATAGAGGATTGGGCTTAACGGTCCCGCCATCTCACTCCTCTCAACTCTTGTTGCTGCACCACATGTTCTGGCACCTCTGCAGCTGCAGCAGGCAGCCTGATTTCCAGCCCTCTGACATAGGGAAGTGATGCTCTGAGCCCATGACCTTTCTGCCACCTCTGCTGATTGTTGTTTCTGGTGTCTCTGACATGAGAGAGCTTTGGTCTGAGAAGAAGAAGGATGCTTCTAGATCAGGTGTTCTCAGGGATAAGTCCTCATTCATCTGTCCAGCTGTAGTTTTTATTTGGCAGTTATTTGAAAGACTGTGGTAATTGGTACATGATAGTACAGGCAGACGTCTGCCTCCCTTAGTAATGAAGGGGATTAAATATTGTGAAGGAATTTGCTTCTCTCCAGAAACTTAATTCTATTTACAGGCCTTCCTGTCATTTAACTAACTAATCTCAGGAGGTGGGACATGGCTCGGGGGTTACGGGAACAGTTAATTCCTGACTGCCACTTGCTCCTTGTGACGAGTAAATCCTTCACGGTTCTCTCTCTCTCTCAAAGATGCCTGAACCTAATATAATGATGAATATTAAGGATTATGTCTTTTTTTTTTTTTTTTTGAGGTAGGGATAGATCACACAAAACCAAAGCAGAAGAGGAATTATTACTATTTTCTGTGTGTCTGTGACACAAAAACCACTATGGTAATTTTGGTGGGAATTAAATGATGGGTCACATTCATAGAATAGTCTCAGAGGAGATGGAAAGGCTGAAAATATTTGTTTCAATATTTAAAGAATTCTGTATGCCACCTTTTTAGTCTGAAGAGGCTTTTTGTTTTGCAATTAACTTATATTAAAGATTTTTTTTTAAAAAAAAGAACAGAGATTTCCCAAACGAAAATGAAAACAACATGTTTAGTTTCTGAACCAAGCCTGAAACAATTTTTTTCACCAAACCTAAAAGGCTATTATTCATAAAATTGTACTTAGAAAAACTGGAGACAGATGATAGAAACACCTTTTTTTTTCCCCAGGTTCCTTGGAGACCAGTGAAACTGCTAGTAGCTTGCTTTAATGCAGAGCTGGTAAAGGGCTCTGCCTACACATACAGTATAGCTGTATTTATCTGAATGTATTCCTGTTACTTTGCATTGGATGCAATTAATTATTTTGCAACGGTGGTCTGTGCCATACCATTACATCACATTAACCTTGTCTTTGACATCACACTGATGCAATGTGATACATAAGGAATTTTATCAGAGCTGTTTTAATTAAGCAAGGTATTTTATTCACTTAGTGAACATTTGCTTTGGGTTGCTTGTGAAAGACCATAAAGTGCAAGTACCTAAATGCTCCCAACTAAGTGTCAGATGGGGTATCGTGCACTCAGCTGATTAATTACCTAATATTAAGATCATTTAGCTAATCCATTGAATGCATACCACATAGTTGATGAAAGATTTCAAAGCTACGGGCAGACTTAAGGAATGAATCATCATGTACAGTACACAGTCTTCATTACTCACTGCAGAAATGCAGCATCCATAGGTACTGAACTTCAGCTGGGTGAGGTGCAAATGGCAAGGTTACCCTGCCAAACCCCACTTCACGCAGCAGGGTGAACGGATAGATGTTCTGGCTTCTTCTCTGTGAGGAGGAGACTGATCCCTGAGGTACTGATGAGGAAGGGGACTCTTGTTCTCTAGAGTGCTGCAGCCCCTGTGAACCAGACTCTTCCCTTGCATTGCTGCGTTGGGTAAAATTTTAAGGAGGCAAAAGTGTAGTAAAGTTTGCCCAAGCTGAAAGAGTTTTGGGAGGTGCTGGAGATCGTTTTGTCTCCCCCTATGCATCGATGTACAATGATTAACTAACAAAGGTTGAAAAGTCAACATGATCATCACCACCTATTGTCATGACTTGAGTAGCTCATTCCATTTTCAGGGTGTTTTTTCAGTCTATTAGCACCAATTAAAGGTATCAGTTGACTTCTAAATGAACTAAATGAACTAATGACCAGGAGAGTCTGGTTTTTTCCCCCATAACTCTGAGGGACAAAGGTTTATTGAGTTTCTCTGGGATGGTGGAGGTGTAAATGTTGCTAAGGTTATCCTTTAAGAAAAAGATCCAGGCACATAAATGGAAGCTTCACTGAACTCCAGCTCATTGATGTTCTGTGATCCAGCTCATTAGGTCTGGGCTTGAAGCCTTAGGCTTGTAGCAAAACACTTTATGGGGCTTAGTAGATGAAAAGGTGAAAAGCAAATTAGAAATGGTAGGTAAGAAAGGCAGATGAACCGAGAAGGCAAAAATGACATCTACTTGGTTGTTATGATTTAGTTTATTCAGCAACTCCTCAGTCACAGATTGCCTGTGGAAAGAAGTGACAAGAACGGTGTGACATACTATCACAAACAAATGAGAAATAGTAGAAACTCTTCTCTGGAATGCAGTCAGGAGACTGGAGAGCAATGTTCCTCTCCATATCTCTCTCACATCGTTGTTCTGCACTGCTATCAGTGCTCAGGGGCGTTGGGGGTCATCCTGCCCTCAGCTCCCATGGTGGGAGGAATTACAAGTCCTCTCCCTCTCTGACTAAGCCAAAGTCAGCTGGGATAGCTAATACCCATCTACTCCTGTTTTTTAAAACTGGCTCTGGCTGAAGCAGATTACAGATCATTTGTGCTATCCCTCTCGCTGTTAACCCTCTGACCCGGGGTGGGAACAAACATCCGAGGTGGGAGTGATAGTGTCTTATCCGCTCCGGCCACTCTCTTGAGTGAATATCTGTTTGGCAGCCTGCGGGGTATATCACAAAAAGCAGCAGACGTCTCCTCCCCCTGTGTAAAAAATTCCTGTATGTGGTTAGGACCTGAGTTTTATATCTCATCTGAAAGATAACACCTCCAGGAGAGCATCTTGGGAGAGCAATTTAGTACTGAGTCAGAGGGAAGAGAATGAGTCACTGCAGCTCTTAGATTTTTCTTGGAAGTTTCTCACTAAAGCATTGACCCAGCCTGACACTGTTTAGTAGATGACATCAGAGAGACATCAGAAATCAGAGTTTATGCTAAAATCAGAGTGGATAAAGGCTAGGATCCCAGGAAACCGCTTTGAAATTTTTTTGTGGGGCAGTTAAAAAGTATTTAATTGGGGTACGTTCATCATGCCCTTAATGTAAAGCCAAGGTAAAAAAAAAAAAAAAAAAAAAAAAAAAAAAAAAAAAAAAAAATCTCCTGATGAGTTTCTCATATTGTTTACTTTTGTAACGTTCTCTGTGGACTAGCAGCCAGAAATGACGTCCACCCCTCGTCCAGCATCAGAGAATAAGAACTTCAGAGGAAGGAATGCAACTTCATAAATAGCAAACCACAGACACTAATGGGGAGCAGAGGCAAAAAACAAAAAAAAAAAAAAAAAAAAAAAAAGAAAAAAAGAAAAAAAAGAAAAGAGAAGACTGTCTGACCAGAAATCGTGAATTATGAAGTAGGATGCAGCATGTGTCACATTACAGACTGTTCCTTCCTTTAGCAGTGGCACACAAAGTGAACTCATTATAATTGAATTGTATTTGGCTAGAAAAAACGCTGGTCTCTCTTCTTTTTTTTTTTTTTTTTTTTTTCCTGACTCTGCAGCTACCTGATTTTTGCGGTAAAGCTGCCTGCAATCCTGTGAAGGATCCCCTCATCAACAGCAAGACATCAATGGCAGTGCCAGGTTGTCATTGTGGAGCAGTGCTCTGGTGATTATCAGTGAATTGACAATGATTAGTGACTCACTGTTGCTCATTCTTAATCCAGCCCACTCCACCACTGCTTGTACTGCCTTGTGGGAAGCAAATCTAAGCACATGCACAGGAAGAAGCCTCAGTGTTATTTTGCTGGCAGCCTCCCAGAAACCTCCTTTGCACTGTAACTGCTTGTCTGCTACCCACGGAGTTTGCCATCCGGCTAAAGATTTTCTTCCAGCCCTATGGGAGCTTCAGGGAGTATACATTCTACATTAATGCCAAATGGTGAAAAGGACAAAAATTATTTAAGCCAGTGATCTGTGAGATATGCATGTATCTGACACAATGCTAGCACATATGTGAATGAAAAATGGACCTGCTGGCAAGAATCACTGCAGTCGGTCTCCTGAGGAATCTCCCTGTGCTGAAGAGATCACCTCCTGTGGACTGCAGTGACACCTACATTGGCATCCTTAAGGAGGGACCCAAAACCAGAAAGGTTTATTTAAGATTCTTGTCTCCTGCTGCAGGCTTGAAGCCACATAACATACAGACAATTGTAGATGTGCAAAAGCTGTGTTTGCTGTACTTTGCCCTCATTATGCTACTTCAAGACTGTTCAAAATGCAGACCAGGTTGAAGAGTGGTGTGGTTCCTTCCTGGTCCATGTGCGCCTTGGCTCATCCCAGTTAGGTATAGCAGAAGTTAAACAGTATGTAGGCCAGAAGTCCCCTCCAAG
Source organism: Calidris pugnax (assembly GCF_001431845.1). NCBI lineage: Eukaryota > Metazoa > Chordata > Aves > Charadriiformes > Scolopacidae > Calidris > Calidris pugnax. The sequence goes on along the minus strand of NW_015094506.1, from coordinate 12,158,708 downwards.
ATATCAGGATTGCATGAGATCAAGAAAGGAGAAGAATAGAAAGGCAGGTCAGAAATGAGGGGAGTTCAGCAGCAGAAGCAGGGCTTTTAACAACCCGAGCTGGTGAAGCTGGAAATGAACCTGCCAGTGGAAGCATCTGAGACTCACTGCGGCTGTCTCAGTTCTCTTAAAATGCTATAAAATCTGTCCCTTTCCTCCTATCCCATTCTGCCTCTGTTGTACCAACATATTTCCTCCATGAAGCTGTCCAGTAAAATCTGAGCTTCCTCTATGATTAAGCACTCAAGGTGTAAGACAAAAAGAAGCCTGAATATTTTCAACAGGCTATTTTTTAAAAGCTGGAGGGAAGAGATAGGTGCCTATGTTAGTCTTTCTGGTCTAGCCCTCATATTTGAAGCAATAATTCTCAGAAACCAAACTGAAGGTAGAAACATGCTCAACAGCTGTATGTTCAACAGTGTTATTCCTGGAAAGGAAGATTTTTTCTGGTGCTTGAATGAATTTATAAAACAAAGCAAAGTGTTCTACAATCACTTTGAGATAAAGGGGATAGGTCTGCTAGAGTCCCTGGTTTCTGACTTTGCTCTTCATGCCAAACATATTTTGTCGCATTTGCTGTCGATACTTCGAGCTGCTTCTGGCAAACGGAGCAAGTTCTGCTTACTGCAGCTATACATCTTGAACAAACATGAAGTTGTTTATACGTAATGTTTTGATGGGTGGAATGAAAGCTGGCATTTCAAGGCACATTTCAAGTGTTTGCATCCAGGGTTCTTGGCACACTGGTGCCTCCTGTGAAATAAAATGGTTCTGCCTCAATAATATGGAAAACCTCAGCTGTGTTTAATGGGTGGCTGCAAATCCATGGTGTCCACATAGTTGCCTTCCAGGCAGTCTGTCCAGGTGTCCAGGCGTCCAGGCATGTACTAAACTGGCCAGTATGTCCCCTTTACAGTGCAAAGCATCTGTCAATGCCTGAGGGAGGCCACACTTGTTAGGCTGAGAAGCAAGTCTGTTATTCTAAAGTTGAATGGACACTTCCCAAATGACCTTTGGACATCTCTCTGGTGTCTTTATTTAGGTTCTGACTTTCTGTGGTTTCTATGAGAGTTAAAAGGTACCCCCTTACCCTCTGTCCTTTCTCTCACAGAAATCCTTGTCCACATGTCCAGTAGGCAAATGACAACTGGGATCTACTCTTTTTATGCAAACTAATTTCTCAAACCTTCATACTTCTGTTTCAGGGGAGAGTTGGCCTGTTCAAATTTCTTAACAACCGAGGCATGGGATAACATGGGACTGTGTTGTGTGACTTGCAGTGCACTCAGCCTCTTTAGGCTGCATGACATGGAGTGTGACTCCGGGAGCTACCCTTTGAGTATGAGTGCCTTTCTGGATAACACATCCTTGGGTTACTATACAGTGCTGTGGCCTTCTGCTCAGCGACAACAGTAGCTGGTCAACAAGCTACAGACTAGGCTGATCAGCAGTGGCATGGAGTGTTGGAGTGGGATGGAGACCTCGGCTTTGTGCTGCATAAATGAGGCAGAGCAGATCATGCTGCTAGGCAGGAGTCAGTTACAAAACTTGTATGTTGTGAGAGGTCAGATGGGTCTGCCGAAGGCCTCCACTGCTTACCACCAAGTTTCTGCTCTGTATTTCTTCATTAGCAGCTGCAGCTACTCAAAAATCTCTGGCTTCTACTTTTGTCATCACTTTCAGGTCATTATTTCCTAGCACTAGGCTGCACCAGCAAGTGTCCCAAGGACCTCTGCTGTGTCTGTGCTCCTCACACTTGTTAGGGCAGGCTCTACTCCTGCTGCAGTGGAAACCAAGGGACAAAACGCCCATTGAAGCTAATGAGAACATGGGTGAGCCCACTTCCCAGATGGCGCCTGTCAAACACGTGCTTAAGAAGCATCTGATATATTTTTATTCTGATCATGTGTTTGGTATAAAGATTGAGACTTGTAAGTCCTGAGACTGTAGACCGTAAGAAATTCCAAAGTTTTGTATAAATATCCAGCTTTGTTCTTTTGTGGGAGAACCACATGCCAGCATGAGAGCTCACATGATTTTTGGGTGCAACTTTGAGAAGCCATCTGCTTCAAGGTACATTTATAGCCTCTGTGGCAAACCTTGTGACTCCTGTCAGTGCAGTATTTGTTTGCACAAACCTGAAGTGGCAGGTCATATTGAATTTCTGGTGAATAATTGAGAAATCTGAAGGCTGACCCTTATAATTTTTGTATTTCTGAGGCTTTTTTATGGCTTTAGGGTATCTGCCACTGCGGCAGCTTAGTCGTTGTGAAGCTTTAATGTTATCACCTTTGTTGTAAGATGAATTTACTCTTCTTTTTTGAAACATAAACAGAAAAACTTTTATACAAGACTTTAACCAAGAACATCACCTTTTACAGTTAAAATGCCTCCTGTAATAAAGCTGCTATAATATAAAATCATTGGGGTGATATTAGATCCTGATACCTATTCTCCACTGATTAATATCTTGTTAGGTGGTTCATTTCAATTTAAATAGGCCCCTGAACTTCAGGTATATGACCAAAATTTTAATATGACATTATAGTGGACAGGATTTATCTGTTATGAAACAAGCTTACTGTTTTATGTCACCTTGACTTTGAGAAAATGTATCATATTATAACTGAAATTGTTCAGAGTACAATGGAGCATAAAAGAAAAATGACTCTGAACAAGGCACAGGCACAGGTTGACTTTCATGTTTCCTAAGGGCAGACGCTCAAGGAAAGTGTGGAACATCATCTTTGCTGGTTTGCTTTTACTCTCCAGAGTTGTTCGGGAGTCTTCCAAGACTCATGGATTGCACTTGAGTGGGCTGGATGCAAATAGCGTATGGCTTAGAAAGATGCAAAAACAGAGATACCTTCCCAAAACTTATTTGTATTGTAGTAAATTGATGACAGTGTCACCAAAGCAGGGACTATCTTTTGTTTTCTTACGCTAACAGTAATAGTCAGGAATTTTTTTCTTGTTTTACTGTTTCTTAATTGTTATTCTTCCTGTCTCAATCCTATTTTGCATATTAGTTTGTGAGCAATAAAGGTCTGATAGAGAAAAGGAAAAGAAGCACACAGGAGCTATGTTATTTATAAGAAACCAGAGTGAATTTAATATAATTTTTTCTCTTCAGGATAAAAATCAATATCTATTTCAAACGGGTAAGAACCTATCTTGAGTGGACAAAAATCTTCATTTTGTTCCACTGCACCCACAGTGATTTCCCACTCTACTGCCTAAAGCTCATTCTTCACAGTTAATAATAAACATCATTGACTAAATGATGACTGCAGTTCCTCTGCTAGAATCACAAGCAATCGCTTACGTTCCAGCCAGTGCTGCTCTTCCTTCAGTGCTTTCATTCACAGAGCACTCCGCATTACCAAACCCTCTGCTTGATCACCGGCTTCAGCCACTGACAAACTTACTTAAAATAAAGCCGTAAACATTTTCCAAATAGTTGTGAAACACCTAATAGAGCTGTGTGTTCTCCTTGTGCTTCAGTTAGTCACTGACTATTTACCATAAGGAAAAAAAAAAAGAAGGACTTTGACCTCTAGAATAGAATTTCAGGGGCCATCTCATCCAGAACGTCTGAAAAATGTGTCACCTCAAGCCACTTACCAATTTAACCTTTACTGTGTTTCATACTTAACAGGGAAAACAATTCCCTCTAACTGTATCCTAAGGATATTGGAGAGATACTGATATCACTTACAGTGTATTCTGGTAGATATAAGGTTTCATTTTCATCTTTGGCATTCAAAGATGTTAAGTCTAATGACACTGTATAAAAATGGTGATCTCTTCTGCATTAATTTCCAAAATGCTAATTCGGTAATGCAAAAAGTGAGTCGTGGTGAGCTTCTGAACATGGTTCATTTGTCTACTGTTAGTTTAAAACGTGTTGGCTGGCTCCTTGATAAAATAGGTGGCTGAGTTAAGTCCTGGAGTGTTAACCAAAATAGTTGTTAGTAATCTGAGAAAGTGTAGAGGTTGTTTGAAAGACTTGTACATTATTTTTTCAAAGTGGATTGTAACAAACTCTTCGTGTGCTGTATGTTAGTCCTCCAAATAGTATAAGAAGTCTGTAAATCCTGAAATACTGTTTGAAGTGTTTCTTGGGTCTATGGTTACGAAGAATCCGTTTTAAAAGTTAATGTTAATCAAGGCTCAGTTATGAGTGAGAAAAAAACACGCCTGAATAGCTACTCAGTATATCTCCTTAATCTAGATAGCTTGTGTCCTGCTTCTATTCCACTGAAAACGCGTCTTCTCCTGGATTGTTTTCTACTTTCTTGTAATCCTTAGAAATAATTTTCCATAGAGGCAATAAACTTTCCATGATAAACTCAATAGGAAAATCTTTCGGTTTCAAATTTATTTATCTTCCTGGCAGTGCCAGGCACACACCAGCTGTGTAACATAATATAGTGGCACGCGGAGCAGCAGCAGAAGGGGAGTCGCTTGAGGAAGCCACACACTTGCTGTGTAACGCCTTGAGCACAGTCCTCTCAGGCCGTGCCCACCTGCCTGTATGGAGCCTGTGCACCCCAAATACTGCATCTTATGGTTCTGTCTTGAGTAACTAATTAATGAAGGCTGAAATAATTAATGATGAAGGTAACAGAAGCACAGTGGAAGTACTGAGGTTAACAAGTTTATCTTATTTCTCACCATCCGTTATCTGTGCATCTCTGATATTCATTGAGTAAACTGCTCACACAGTTTACACACAATCAAAAATTGGTAAGTATAACCTAAACCCTATGATTCCTGCAATATTCCAATTATATTTTTGACAATGTGAAAGATGTGTGATAAGTCAGCAATCCCATTACTGAAGCGAGAGTCTTGCAGGTAACACTAGAAGATCCATTCCCTGGGAATGATGGTAACTTCGTATCTCCTTATTATTAAGCAGTGATACTTTCTGAAGGACAGCAAAATAATTATGTTTTTTTTTAGTTCAGTCTGGATGCTGATGTCATTCTTGCCAAAGTGAATTTGAAAAAAATCCTGTTGGGAGGCAGAATTCAGCATGACTTCAGCTCCTGCTGAAGTGATGGTGGAAGGTGCTTAGGATATCTCAGGAAATACTTAGCAACTCAGTGAACCAGGTTTGGAACTTGTAGGAAAGGGATTCAGTATCACCTCCACTTCTACAAAAATTAAAGAAAACCGAATCTTTCTTGTTATTAAAAACAAATTTCCCAAGAGCATCTGGACTTTCCAAATGTTTAGCATGTGGATGACTCACCAGCTTTATGCTAAGATACCATGCTGTTATTTCAAAACCAAAATATCAGCTTTGACATTTTTATATGTCGCACAGAGATCCATAGTCTTGCTCATTATTATATATCATTTCAGCTTTTAAAAGTCTAAAAAGAAGACTGGATTAAACATGATGCTGATTTTGAATCTAGGAACGTCTTTTACAAAAAAATTTTTCTCTGACAAACCATTTGGCAGAGGAATTGGATTTTAAAAAGACTTTATCTTTCTTGTTTGGCCAGACTTTCATATTAGCTGAATTGTACTTGTAGAATTTGAAATAGGAAGGAAAAAGTTGTCTTTTTTTTCCAACTAGCTCTGGACTTAGAATGCATCAAAGGCTGTCGTGAGCTAAGCCAATTAAAATGGTCTTTCCAGGACTCCTCTGCTCACTGGGTCTTGCTAGAAGACAATTCAAAATGTAGCTCTTCCACCACTTCTTGTCAAGAGGCCTTAACTGCTCAGAAATACCATTTATTAAGGGGGTAGAAGGGAAGAGAAGATTTAAAATACTCTTATGTATATGCAGATTTCTTTGTTTTGAGATATTTTACCAATGTGAGTGGTTTAAAGGAGAACTGAGGCTTTGCTTTTTGGTGCTTGTATAAAAAGCAAAGTAAAATGCCTTCCTTAAAGAACTTACAGCCGCAAGACTTAATGCTGGCTTCTGTGACTACTTGTAGTTTTCATGCATAAGGAATTATATGTGCACACGGAATATATACTTAAATCCTTGGTGTGGTCATGCAAATTTTTACTTGGAATAAAATAAACTATGAGTCTTCTTGAATGGCCAGTACTAGGAAGGAGAAAAGTAATGTAAACCAGGGAAGGAAAAGTACATTCCCTAAACACATTTATTGCTTGTAATAAACAAATAAAGAATGAACTTGTTATTCATTGTTACTGTGCAGGAAGGTGTTTTGGGTAAAGAAAAATTTAGTCCCCAGAGATTTCCAACTCTTCAGCACAGGGTGGTCTTTTGGTTGGTGTAATAGAACGAGCAGGGCTGAAGTATCTTCTGTAACAGCATCTGTGGATGTTTTGGTTAACTCATCTTAGCCTGACATATAGATGATCTCAGGAGCAAGAAGAAAAGGGTATATAAGACTTCCTTATCTCCACAATTTAGTGGTGGTGTTATAAAATGTGCGCATATATACCAAGTCCAGACAGAATGATTTTCAGTGTACAGAGACCTACATCATAAATAGAAGAATTCAGGTCTCTCTGTGTGTGCTACGTAAAATAAGAAGCTCTCGACTTGCTATGCACTATTTTTCACGATAAATTGGAGTCTTTCTCTGGCCTCAGGCTCGTTAATTTTACATGTCCCTGGGTTCTCTCCAAACAGAAGGAAGGCCACTTTTTACTGTAGCCATATTTATATATAGTACAGATATCAAATAGTTTCTATTTGTTTTATTAAGAGCTGTGATTATAATGGCATCACCCAAGAGTATGGAGCCTGTCAAGCAGCTGCTAAATTATGTTTTTTGTCCCACTCCCTTGCTCTTACGCACACGAACACAAGTGTCTACAGGACTGAATAAAACAGGTATAGGTAGGAGAAGAGACAAACTTCCTCTCAAAAGGCTGCACTGTTCACTGACAATGTCCTTTCAAAGCAAGCTAGAACTTTTTAGCTACACTTTAATACGATGGATGGACTGGGTATGCAGATATAATCATTGTAACTTCATAATCCCCCTGTATGTGGTCATTGCTATTTTTCTATGGCTCTGTAAATAAGATAATTGAATGAGAGAGGGACAACAGTCCCTCTCCTGGGGAACTGACTGCATTTCTTGAGCCCTGAAAATCCCTTTGTCTTCCTTGCTTCTATGCCTGCTATCCATTGCAGGCCATTGGGTATACAGTTCCCTCTCAGTAGCTGATGAGACTTAAATAAACATACTGAGAGACGAACACGGCCTCTACAGTTTAATAAATGATGCTGATTCTGGTCTCGATTACGCTGGTGTAAATCTGGAACGCCACCACTGTTTACAGTTGAATTACTCTAGATTTATATCAGAACTGAATTTGGCCCATAGATTTCAGTTTTTTAACCCACTGGAATTTTATCATTGTGATTTAAGCCATTTTAAAACCCCAAATATAGAGATAGTTTAGCAGATCAAGTTGCGTACATAATTTTTTCCGTATCTTTTTGCATACTGCAACTCTAGCTTTATTTTTATCTGTTTTTAAACCTTACTCTTCCAATAGTCAAGAAACAACATTGTACTGATAACTGATAAGATAACATTACATATTATAATCAGAAGATCAATGCTTCTTTTCTTAGAGAAAACCCTTTAACTCTGCCCTTGAATTTTTGTACTTTTGGCTGCAAGCAAGGTGCAGCCCAAGTTTTTAAACATAGCTTGACATCTGGTTCATGATTAAAATGAAGTGATTTGATGGATGGAAGAAACACAATGCATCTCAAACTAGTCAGAGGAACAAAGTACCTCTTTGTTCTATAAAACAAGTGGTGCCAGACATACTAAGATCACATCACCAGTGTTATAATGAACAGGTTGTTCAGAATCTGCCAAAAATCAAAGGTGAGTCAATGGAAAAAAGACATTAAGAGGAGAGACACAGCCAGTCAGCTCACAGGCAACATAAACCTTTGAGTCAAGCAGCTTTCTACCACAGTCTTCCTTTTAGGTCAAAATACTAGTAAACGACAACACTCTCTACAGAAATTGAGTAGCCTGCCTTTAGGTTATTCATAGCTCAGACAGAGCGCGCGTACCAATAACTACGTACAATATAAAGAAGGAAATTTCTATGTATTTTAGTTCTAACATGGAAATGCCAAACATGCATGAAAAGTCATGATTTTAGCCTTGTTTGAAGCTGGTCCAGTTCAGTAATGCTTCTGAAAAGCATTAGAATTTGGTGAAAAAAGAGAATATGGATTGATGCAGTAAAGGTCTGAAGGAGTAGGAATCTCTTACTATATGAGTCTTGGGAACATAAAGTATGAAGGTATTTCAAGCTGACTTGGGGTTAAATGCAATTGCCAGTCTTGATGAAGCAATGATCTTCAGTAATGCTGAGGACAGGAATCCATACATCTCATAATAGTTACCCATATCTTCTTGTTATAATAAGAAGAAAATGTGTGTGGGAAGGGGGAGGGAGAAGAAGATATAAAAACCTGTGCAACAGAAGCCTTTTAAAAGACAAGATTTGCCAACTATCGTTACCATAGTTACCTTGCATTATAATTATAGAAGATAGATCTGTGGTGGTCTTATTTAACCACGTGTGGGCCGTATCGGTAATTGGATGATGACCCCTGTTCTATGAAATAGAAACAAGGCATACCCTCTCTCAGCACATTGGACTCATGGAAATGAATTAACAAACTCATTAAAAAAGTCGACCCGTCAGTGTAATAATGATGAATTACGTTTATTTCAAGACATCTGGTCACATTTCCTGGAGATGTACATCTGAAAATTTCTTAAGAACAGGAAAAAAAGTTAGCTGAGTGCTTTAGTGTTAATTTTCAAACCCAGTAAGTCAGGTCATGTGTTCCAAGAGAGCTGATACACACTCCTACTGATGAATTAATGTACACTGACAATTCTAGATTAACTTCGAGGATTAGAGTCTGTTAAAGGTATATATGTAAGGTTTTATGATTCTTTGTTTTTCCCGTTTGTAAACTGGTCACTGGTCATTCCCAAGACATGCACGCTCTCTTCCTATAGCTCATCACTTTGGACATTTTTTTTTTTTTTTTTCATCTTAAGAAAAAAAGAATTGAGGATTTTCAGAATAAACTTAATGGGATAGGAGAGCATACGTTCTCCAGCTGTTTTTTCTTGCAAATCATACTGGCCCAGACCTAGTGTGGGGTTTGGAAGGCACAGAAGTTCTGGCATTGAGATACCCTACTGCATCCAAATTCTACTTTGGATTCTTATGCTTTGTACTTGCTTGGAGTACTTGCAGATCATTTGTCTTGCCATTGTTCTACCACTGTCCTGGGGACACAGATATATAGAACTGCACAAGGCAAAGTTACATGCTAACTTGTGTGCTCAGGAACACTTACACATCGAAACCCAAAGACAGAAGCCTCTTGAACTTCCCCTTGTAGGCCCTGGGAAAAAATTGCAGTATCAAGTCTTTAATCCCTCCTAATTGGTTAGTTCACCAAGTTGATCTTTTTTGCCCTTTTGGAAGCTCCCTCCTACCTATCGTTATGAAAAAAACTACAGCTGAATTAAATATAAAACTGGACTTACAGAAGAGAAGGACTGTTTTGTAGCCTGGTGGCTTTTGAATCACAGCTGTGTTCACTTTTTCAGATGCTGTAGGTATATTTACATTGTGGCCAAACAACTGACCTTGCTATAAACTGGCTAATTTGAGACCTGCTAGCACCATTGTCATGGCAGCTTAAGCTAGCTGCCATTATATTTACCTGTTTCTCAGGCAGATTTTGCAGCCACCATTAACATTGAGGCTGCCTTTTCTACCACTGAGATCAGGACCTGAAACAAAGCTTAAAATTACACTACATGTGTCTGCAAGAGTTGGAATGCATCCCTTCCACTATACACATAAAACGTGCTGTGCCATGTTGTGACTCATGCTTAACTTTCTGTCAGTTTGGAATCTTCTATGGCAACACCATAACTTTTTTATTAGATCTTCTTATTTCCCACAACTTCTTGCTGAGAAAAATCAGCCTGACTGTTCTCTCCTGTTTTTCCACCCAGACTACTCATAGTTCGATGACCCAAATCACAGCATACCTGTGAAACAAGGAAGTACTAGTCATGTTTATTATAAAGAGAAGAGCTCCTTGGTTTACATAGGGCTACACAGGTCATTGGTCACTAACCACTTCCTGCTTGATTGGTTTTTAGGCTCTCAACATGGCTGCAGAGGAAGAGTCATCACAACATCAACAGTTCTGCCACTTCTCTGTTCTAAGTTTCTGTTTTATTCTGTTGTTCTGTTGTAATTCTAGCCCGGTTTCCAAATTTTGTTTAGTTCCACATTAAAGATGCCCTGAAATATGGCTAAAAAAAAAAAAATCCCTATCCTGAAACTTTTTTTTTTTTAATTCACTGTCTGAAAGACAATCCATTTTGCATGTGTTATTTATTTTCTGCTCTGTCACTGACCCAAAGATATCAATTGTTTAGGTACTCTTACTTGTAGGACAAATTTTTTTAGGTAGTGTAAACTGGAGTAACTCTTGATTCTGCTGGCCTATGTCAGCCTACATATATTGATAATCTGACCTGTAATTTGCTTGTTCTCTATATACTGAACATTCACTCATCCTACACCTAGAATGAAGGACCGAAGTGGGAAGGAAAAAAGAGTCTGGCAGTTTTCTTACTGTGCAAGACAATTTTTATTCTACTCACATACTGGTATGTCAAAGAAACCAGTAAATCTTAAGAGTATGTTTCAGGTCAACATTTTAATCTTTTTTCTTTGTGATGAAGGGATTAATCATAAAGGTGCAATACTATATCACAGTGAAAAAATATATTGATGGAAATTATTTTTATGGCGCTCACATTGCCTTATTAATCTCTATACCATGATTAAAACAATTCAGAGAAGCAAACCATGGCAATATCAGTATATTTCCTGAATCCTATGCTTTCTGTTCAGAGTGGCATTTATTGCCTGGAGAGGAGATTAACTAAGGACTGGAAAGACCTAAATATTTCTTACTAGCTGCATGACCATGGAGTCTGCAGAATCTCTGAAGCCACTTCATACTATTTCTGCAGTCTTCCATGAAGCTTTACAGCCTGAATATGTGAAAAAGATCTGTTAGTTAATTTTCAGTGGGGGAGGCTGTAGCTTTTGACTGATGTCCCACATGCACGAATGATTAAATTTAAGCCTGTTAAGCCTTTTCTCCAAGTATCAGCCTTGATTGAATATAAAGGGTAGGAGAACATTTTCTTTCTCATTCTGAGTAGCCTCCATTTTACTCAAAGAAGTGTTAAGTATCACAGATTCTTCTGTGCTAAGAAGGCAGTGTAGGGCTGTTAAGACGTAACTGGGAATTGTCTTCTTTTTCAAGTGGGTTTTCCATTTTTATCCATAGCGGTAATGCAGTAATGAACATGAATAATTAATGCTCACCGTAAAGCCAGATGCTAAACTGTTCCACAAGCAAATTGTTTGTTTAAGCAAGTGAGATAATAGGCCCTTAAACTCATTTTGCACATACATACAGTGCCTAATATTAACATACTAACATGACCTAACGTTATGATTGCAGCTATTTGGACATGTGGAGGCATATGCACAAAGCAGCTTGCTGATACAGTTCTGGTTCAAAAGCACACACTGCAGAAATCAACTTCACTGAGTGGTCTGATTTTAAGAATCAGAACTTTTATTTTTATAAGAATCTTTCTGAAATACATGTTCAGGCTTTAATCCAACAATGCTGAAATGGGTAAAAATAGTTTAGCAATTCATTTGTCCTTTCTGCGGGAATTATTATTAAACACGAATTTGAAAGACTAGAATCTTTAATTTGAAACTTTTCTGTGGAGATGATAGCAGTGTCCAATTATCTAAGGAAAGAGCCTTCATTAAGGTCAGCCAACATCAAGCATCCGACACCTGGAATCTCAGTGAGATTTAATTTTTTTTTTCCACTTCTCTGTCTTCTATTTTACTCCTACATCTGCAGATTTGAATATTCAAGCACAAGCTGAGAGTGGGAGTACATTATTTTGGGCTACTGGTATTTAGTTTGAAATTGTCAATCAGCCTACAGTCAGTGTACAGTGAAGAACAAATACTGCCACAATCTGAAAAAAAGCACTCATTACTGTTCATATGAAATTAATTTATACTGAATAATCCTAAATTAAATGTTAATAGTTCACAGATTGTGTATTAAATGTTGGTGCATGTTGACTTCCTCCTAGGATTCCGCAGTACTGTAAGCAGAAGTACACAGGGTGCATAAATAAAAATGACTTCCCGTGAACTCATTTTTCTTACGGTTTTCTCAAGGCCAGTAGCAATTTTCTTGCACTGAATTAAAAAAAAAATTAATTCTTTTGTCTTCTTTGTATACTTCACACAACTGGATTTAGACTTAACACTCCAAAATTGCTATTCACATAAGGCAGGAACATCTGCACATGCTCAGTTTGCTCTCAACTAAATAAATTCAGCCTTCAGAAACTGCTCAGTGAAAACAGGGCAAATTCACACACATCCAGTAGCAATATGTCACCATCACCTCTGGAAGAAATACAAATAATATAAGAAAACACATAGGATACCTATAAATAAATGAAATTTCCCAAATCATTGGTGATATGAAGATGCTTATACAAAAACTTGGGAATTAAAAATTGAAGAGCAATGACATTGTCAGGTTGTCAAGAATTAGGTAGAATACAACCTTCTATATTTTTCCAACTACAGGTGAATTTTCAGAAGAAAGATTAGATGTCACAGTGACTTCAGCTAAGCTGCTAGCTGAAGTCTGGCCTGAGGAATGTCTTCTTGGTGCCATGGTAATGCCATGGCCACCTATTTGGCCTGTTTTATGCCACTGTGATGTAATGGTTTGTAAGAAACATTGTTGAACTGCTGAGAGGTAAGTGGAATGTTTTATACAGGAAAATACTAATTTATCAATATAGAAAAAAATCCATTAAATGCATTTCTTTTGATAAAAAGGTTTTCTAAGAGTGCAACTTGTATCCAGTGTGAAATTTATTCAGAAAGAGAGAAAGGGTCAATGCAGACCCCCCCTGGCACCTCAGGGTCCTTTAACACTTTGTTTGGCTGGCCAGTGTTCTGATGATCTTGAAAAATACAGTACACTGCATTTTTACTGGCTTATTTTTAAGATCAAGTTTTATTTTTTTCATTCTAACTTGGGATGAAGCAATGCTGAAAATACCTTTTTTTTTTCAGTTCTTGTATTGTTGATGTTGCTGTTCAGTAATTTTCTGGTAGGTATATGCCTAAAATTATGATTTTTCATCTTCAAAAGATAACATATATTCCTTTGATAAACTAGTTAGTGATATATGAAATAGAACATTCCCATGCATGTGTTTCAATATGCAATATTTATCCCTTCAAAAGTAAGCTTAATTTTGACTTCTATTCGGGATGTTAGCCTTAACCTGTTTTATTTACATATTAAAAATAATAAAATATCTTAATGGCTGATGACCCCCAAAATACTTTGTTCACAAAGTACAATTTGCTGTAATTTGCTGAATTACTTCTTGCAGTGTTAGTAAAGCAAATTATTCCATTGCAATTAACAGAAATCAAACAATCATGTAACATCAATCTGTAAAGTTCAAGCAGGTCTTCTAAGGGCAGAGTAGTTAATGATGCACGGCCTGATATTCACCATCCCTGTTATGGAAGATAATACTGTTAATTATGCAGTGAACTCTGGAAGAAGCAACCACTCAGAAAAGCTAACAGGAGTCATTTGCAGAAAAGAAGTCACTGCTCATGATAAAGGTAGATAGATAGGAACTGTCAATACAGGTATAACTGAGGGGTGGTCTCTGGATTCATGTGCCACTGTGTGAAGTTGTGGAAGTTCTGCTTTCAGAGGTTTTTTTCTTGTGCAGATCCTTTTCTTGTTCAATTATTATTGGATATGTGCCCAAGTCAAGATTGTTTCCAGGCAGGGTGAGATCCTTGTAGAACCATCTCTGTGAATATTTTATATTATTATTTTGATAAGAAGAAATCTATATATTTCTAGATACTGATTCTTGTTATTGTCTAGAATCTGTAAGCAAACCAGCTGAACAGTGATATAGCTATATACTTATGTCAAGATTTTATATTGACTTGTTTGTAGGTTTTTACATTTTAAGCTTTTCGTTACAATTTGAAATGGCGACAGAGAACCTTTTAATGGGCTTGATATTAGGGTAGATACATGCTGTTTCTAGTTATGTAAGGTCAACTTTGGAAAGCAGTCCTCATACTTTCACTGAATGTCTATCCGGCAATCAAAAATGAAAAAAATATAACTTGATCTTTAAGAACTGCTTGGTATCTGAATCTTCTGTTGGTCTTACTTCAATACTCTGACATGCATTGAAATCACAAGGCACTTTTTGGCTCCAAGCTACCATTAACTAAATTATGCATCAGCATAATCATGCTAAATCAACAGTACTCTGTTGATACAAATGCAGGATCACCTCAAGTACTGAACAGAAGCACTTCACTTTCATTTATAGTTAATCTCACAATTTTTTTTACTTTTGTCTGGTGCAGAGTCTGGGACACTAAGCTACTCTGTTGGTTGTGAAATCATTTTGAGCATTGCAATGCTTCTCAGTGCTGAGTCATTTGAAGGAAATAAATTGATACAACCTTTTTCAGACTTGCTTTTGATGGTCATATACTTCAGGCAAAGATACAGGTTGCCCACCTTTTTTTGAAGCCAACAATTTTTGTGTAGCTTCCTGTATTTTGAAGGAAAACGTCATTCCCATTTCCACTTGCATTTTAACATGATCTTCACAGTAAGATTACAGTACTTTACTGGTAGTCTTTGACCTGGAACTGTGCTAAAGAACCATAAGTTTTGGTACTGTATCTGGGAAAAAAATGGAATATTTTTCTGTTGCAAACAAACTTCAATAGTGTGGCTTCAAGAGCACTGATACTGAAGAGATGGAAAATACCAGTGGCCCCATTTGCAAATAATATAATCTTTTATAAAGCAATGAGAAATGCCTGTATATATGGGAAGCAGAAATTTGCCCCGAATTAAAATGAATGTATTAAAAAATCAGAGAACACAGGACTTGGAGAAAACATTTCGTTGCCTGCTGGCTCCAAAGCACCAGTTCAGACAGAGGCCAGGAAAGCAGTGGCTGTTTGCTGTCACCATTTGGTTGTCTGTGTGAAATGAGATACTAAGTGCTGCCAGTTACATTTTGTGACTAATCCGGTGCCTGTTCAGCTACGGGAGTTGAGAATGTGCCTGTATAATGAAATATTCCCCATGCTCAAAATCAAGCAGGTGGTTTAGTACCTTGATGAGTCAGGTGTCATAACAGAAAGCACTATAACTCTTAATGCTTGTTGGCATGTCTGTAGGTAGGTTCAGCCAAAAGGACAAGAAAGGAACGGACTTCTCAGCCCAGGAAGCTTGTTGGCAGCATAATGTGGGAGCTTACCCTGTCACTGCCTAGGCTGTGCTGGAAGATTAATGGTTATTTTATTCTGCCTGCCTTCAGGTAGGAAACCGTGATATTGTCTCTTTAAGAATGGCTAGAAGTTTGTTTGTGCACCTCTGCATAGATGCACGATTATATGTAACGTGCATGTGCACATGTGCATACAACACATACATACAGCCTCTCCTAATGTAAATGGTTCTGCTACTTCAGGGATTCACATAAAAACCTCAGAGTTTCCCCCACCTTTCTCTGCACCTTACAGCTATCACCCCTCAATCAACTTTTTCATTTTTTTTGGGGTGACATTTTCTCATTGCAAAGTGAATAAAAATAAGTAAGAATGGCTATCAACATGGTAGGAACATTAAGAATTGTAAACTTTGTGTCTAGCCAAATGTTTTTCTAGAGTTTTATCACTACGACTTTTCTGCATAAGAGGGTGGTGTGCAAAGAATGTCTGAGGAATTACTATAGTTAAAAAGAAGTAGAAAATATTTATTTTATGATTTCCAAGGACTGGGTTTTCAATGGCTGTTTTGTTTACATGTCTCAAAGTATCCACATAGACAGACAAGAGTTTAAAGTTCTTTCCCAAGGTCTTAAAGCTCAGCAGTTCATTCTTCCTTTTGAGAGCAGCACAGAGAAAGGGCAGAAACCATAGGTATCTCTCGGAGAAATCAGTTAATTTTGTATCTGAGCTGGCCGATCATGCACACAAACAGAGAGTGTGGCCGGTTGTCACACTTAGATATTGTCCAAAAGTTGTGCCCTAGCCAATGCTACAGGGGCATCAGCAGGCAGTGGATCAGCCACAGTGTATATCCAGCCTCCCGCAGCCAAACGAGTGGGTCGGAATGATCTTTTTGTGATTTTCTTCACTCTCGATGCACTTGAGGTCTCCTGTGCTAGATTTTCATGTGAGAGCACAGCACTCACTCTATTTGCGGCATGACTTTCTTCTGGCACCCCACCACCTGTCACCGGCTGGTTGGTTAGCTGCCAAAGGCTGCTTACCACAGCCTGGAGAGGTATATTAAAAAACTAGAGCTCTGCATTTGTAAGTGTGACTTGGCAGTAAGTATTGTCTCAAAAAATCCCATGGCTTAGGAGGGATAACCACTGGGTTACACCGGGGAAATCCCTAACTGTTGTCTAATGACCATAGGAATTGCAAGTTCATAAGGGTAGTGAACTGACCTAATGTACTTAATACATAAATAAATATACTAAATATTTAAATAAATATATTAAATACTTAAATGATACATAACAAGTCAAATGTCCCAGTACACTTATTTTATATGTTTTATGTTATAAAAAAAACCCCACCAACTCGGTTGCTACACTGAATAAGCTGAAAAATGCATCTCTTGCATAGTGAGCTAATATTTACAGCCATTGTTAGTATGTTGGGTGTTCAGCTAAGATACTCAGACACTAAGGCTAGTTCACTGAAAACATGAACACGGAGAACACCCTCTGAAAATGGGGTAGCTTTGAGATGTTCCCTGTTAAGCAACCAGAAATCTAGACGTCCCAAGTAATTAGATATTTGGCTGTTTTCACAGAATCACAGAAGATATGGGGTTGGAAGGGACCTCTGGAGATCATCTAGTCCAACCCCCCTGCCAAAGCAGGTCCACCCAGAGTAGGTTACACAGGAATATGTCCAGGAGGGCTTTGAGTGTCTCGAGAGATGGAGGCTCCAACCACCTCTCTGGGCAGCCTGTTTTGTTTGGGTTGTGTTGTGGGGTTTTTTTGGTTTGGTTTTTTTTTTCTTTTTTTTTTTTTTTTTCTGAGGAGGCAAAGAGAGAAACCAATTTGCAAAATTGACCTTTGTTCTCAGTTCATATTTTTTCTGAATCCTGTTTCTGTTGATGGTGAGATCTGTTACAAACGATGGTTTTTTTTTTTTTTTTTTTTTTTTTTTTTTCTGAGGAGGCAAAGAGAGAAACCAATTTGCAAAATTGACCTTTGTTCTTTCAACGGCTCATAAAACAACCCCAGATCTCCTTCTTGCTTCAGCTGTACCTGGGATCACCATACAGAACTGCTAAGTGCATGCCCAGAATGTAACAGAGGAAGGGAGTGAGTTCACTCCAAACTCTCAAGAGTTTGAATCTGTCAAACTACTTTACCTTTGTTTTTGTGCTTTTATCTCCTCAATTGACCTTTTATGTTATTTTTAATTATGTAATTGCTATCTAAATTTAATTTAACAAACCTACAACAAATAAGACTGTAAGCAAAGAGAAACTCATATTTGTACTATTACACTAATAGGCTTAATAACAATAATCCACCAACATCTGCAATCATAAAATAAAAACTTCATTATCATTTCAATACAGTTAATACAAATCCTCAGGTTCGTCAGTGCACCAGCTGTGTCCTGGTGCTCAACAACACAAAACAGCAATTCATGCAAAATTACCAGTCTTT
This sequence comes from Calidris pugnax, assembly GCF_001431845.1. Classification (NCBI taxonomy): domain Eukaryota; kingdom Metazoa; phylum Chordata; class Aves; order Charadriiformes; family Scolopacidae; genus Calidris; species Calidris pugnax. The sequence continues at coordinate 12,140,742 of NW_015094506.1, read as the reverse complement.
GTTACTGACTCTTTTCCCTGGCTCCAGTCCCAAAATATTCCTGCTGTTCAGGTCTTTTGTTTCCTCTCACTGGAAGTCTTTTGTTTCCTAGGAGAATACAAGACATCATCCCCAAGGATGCTTTCAGTAGATTTCTCACCTCCGATATCATGCCTCCAGCTCTTTATTCCTCACAGCAGAGCTTCAAGTGTTTGGTTAATGGTGTCTACTGATTTGGACAATGTGCTTCTTTCCCCGGTGCTGCTGGCATTACTCTAAAGATGCCCACGGTGTTCTCTAGCACCTCTAACCAGCTTGGAAGCTTAGAGCATTAGGAAAAATACTACTATAACAATAAAGTTTTCTGACATCTTTCCTTAAGGATTGTAAAATGCTCAGAAAAACAAACCAACCAACACTTAATGTTTCTCTTTGAATTAGGATGACACTCATAGTATTAGATCCTCTGCTGAGGTGAAAACTAGAGGCCCTAACCAGGAGCAAGGCCTGAATGTGCTGAGCACTGTGCATGCTTTTTCTAGGAAAAGTTTCTCAGAAGGATTTTGCAACTTAAAGGCATATCAGAGGCAAGAGGCTAAGAAGAGGAGATAGGTTCAGGATGAAATATTTCTCTCCTGGATTTGATCCAGTAATTCAGAAATAGTTCCATTGCACTGAACCTACTGGTTCAATCACTGACAGCAGCTTTCCAGGATGCATTGTAAACATGCACTAGAGAGGTGACAATGATCAGAAAGTTCATGATGCTGAGATATCACTCGTTTCCCTCTCAAACAGCTTCTCGTCTCTGCCAAGTAGCCAGCAAGTGAAAGGACAGTTTATGCTTCAGACTCCTGAGTTGCTCTTGCATTTTTTCTCCATCTCACTCAGTTGACCACCTTATCATTCCTGGTCTGGGTACAGAAAAGCTTGCATGTTTGCTGACTGAGATAATGGATATCTTCCCAGCAGTTCTTTTGGGAGGGGAGGGAGGGGAAAGGAGGTAAAAAGTTTGCCTGTCAGCTGGCTGCATCTGTTATTCCCCAAAGCCTATTGAGAATACAAAAAAAGGAATGAACATCTCAGATAATGCCCTATTATGTAGCAGACCACAGATCTCTCAAGCTGCCATTAAGATGAGGTTCAGCATTGGTAGACAACAGAATATTCTAAAATAATTATCCATTACGAGAGGGTTGGCACCTTTCCTGAAAGCATCCTGCACTGCACCTAAGACACAAGGTGTCAATGTGCTGGCTACACACTCCCTCTCTCCTTTGATATTGGGAAGCTTCATTATTTCCATGCCCCCCGGTACTCTGGCAAATGAAATAGTGTCCAAATGGAAAAAAGTGGTACTCTTAAGATCACAGCTTTTCCTTGTGGCAGGATATGTGCCTCTCTACATTGATCATTTGGTCATTCACTAGTAGACAGAATAAAGACAGTCCAATGGTGTCTGGAGCACAAGAGTCTGTAAACAGTGTGGTTTGCTCACTGGGCAGGCAAAAAGACTTGTGATATAAACCACTTAAAGGTGTTTTAACCTCATTGGGAAGCTAACAACATCATATTTTGGTATCACTTTTAAAATCAGTATCAGAATTTTGACAAATAATGTGCCTGTAAAATGGGCAAAACACTTGTGACTGGAGCTTACAAAATGGAGTCAGATGCTGTACTGCAGTCAGCAATTGTTGTTTTAGACAAATCACTTCCTCTATGCTGTCTCCTCATGTCATTCCCTATCTTGTTTATTTGCACTGCACGCTCCTTGCAGCAAGAGATGCTACCTAGCAAGATTCTGTGCAATGCCTAAAATTTTCAGACCTTACTCCTTGCTCATTTTCATGCTATTTTCAAATCTTAAGTGACATATGTGGAGCAGATTCAAGGGGAGACTCTGCATAATGTTTTTAATGCTGTGGAACCAACTCAGGTGTGCCTGCACTGGAAATGTGCTCCTGTCCATATATCATTGATATTCTGTAAAAACCTAAATAGATATAAACTTGGCCTTTAAGATCGAGCTTTGCAGCTACTGAGGTATTTTTGTTGCTGTGCATAGAGAATTTTTAATTTTAGCTTGAAGTTCACATTTTCAAGCCTGTAATCATTTTTCACAAAGCCCAGGATTATAAAACTTTAATTCTGAGACCTACTGTTAATATTTACATTACAAAAATAAAGTCCAGGAGATGACCAACCCCAAACCAACTCTGGACTTGTTATGTGGCAAATGTCAGTTTTTCCATTTTTTGTAGGCCCCTAACTAAAACTTGTCCACAGAAGACAATTTTAATTCAGTAACAATGAATTTTAAAAATGAAAGATAAAAAAGTTTCTTTCATTTTGATTCGAGATTGTCAGACCACATAATCCGGTTAACAGCTTTATGACTTTTCCATTCTGCTATCAATGTTATGTCTAAAGGTCAATCTCCTTACTCCATAATACAGATTTTTTTTGTTTGCATAGCTGATTCAGTCTTTCCTCCCTGAGTCAGATGTAACAATCTACCTTTGACCTTCTCTGTAGGTGCTGTAGACAAAATTCTGTAGAAGTGGTTAAGAAGGAATAAGCTCAGTCTTTCAACTTTGACTATAGAGTCAATAGAAGTAAGAGAAAAACAGTCCAGCATAAGAACATGAAAACATCCCACAGGAGTGGGATGCTTTTCTGAGCTCTTTTGGAATAAGGACTCTTCTCTTAGAAATACAGTACAGCTACTAGCTCATTACTTAGGTAGGGATTAGCACTTTGAAGTACCACGTATTTGATAATCTTTATATCGACCAATGAGACAGCTTGATGGATCTGATGTCAGCCTGTCACAATGACTCTCAACAAACTTGATATTTATCCCCTTTTTTTCACAATTTTGGTTGTATAATTGCTATAGGACAGTAAGGAGAGTGTTTCCAATCAATGGTGCATTTCTTGCCCTGTGGAAATCACTTAGCCTTCATTTATGTTCCCAGACTGCTTCACTTGAAGATCAAAATAATTCCTTAGATGTACCACAGATATTCACTGTCAGGCAATCTCCAGTTTTTGACTGAATGAAATAATTTTCTGACAAATGGTGCAGAAGATGACCTCAAAATATGAACTTAAGCCTGCTGTTTAAGGAAGGTGTGTAGTGCAGTGTAACCCTACCAAAACTAAACAGTCTGTCTGTTCCTTTTATGTGTAGTAACTACTGCAGTTCTGTTACGATAAACAGGATTTTAAGGTATTAGCTTAGGACTCAGGACATCTGAATTAAATTCCTTGTGATACTGCTCATGTCCTCTGGGATACTGGATAAGTCCAGATACAACAAAGAACTTCAGTGTTGCAAGGCAACATCCAGGTGTACAGAGTGCAGAGCTTTGTGGCTGGTAGTAGTTAGGCTACCTCTTATAGATGAGCTATAAAATAGCTTTTCTACTAAGCACAAAGACTTATACACCTGAGTGTACTTTAGGCAGGACTTGCACTCAGCTCTTTAAGTGAAATATCTGGGTGAATGTTGTCCAGTATGGTATATTAATGTGATTCCACTGTGTTCTTTACACCGACTGATGCGTACTGAGAATCTGGATACGTGCATCTGTTCCTTCCCTTTGCTTCAGCAAGGAAAACCTTTTCTTTGAGGCCATGAGTCTTGCAGAATGACGCAAAAGCTTGAACCATTTCTGTCATAGCTCACTGTGTGCTTGCCAAAGTCTCTTGCTCAGTCTGAGACCATTCTAGCAAGATTCCAGCAGAGAAACAGTGGCTATTTCCAATTTGCTACGTCTTAACTACTCCACGGGGCTGTTGCAGAATGTTCAGCTTGCAAATACATTGCAAATGAAACAGTAAATTTAGATTATTGTTGCAGCAGAGCAGCCTAAAAGGTTTTCCACAACAATTCCCTGCTGCAGCAACCCTCCTTCCTCTGAGCGCTGCTGGACCTTCTTTATCTTCTGTTCTGTCACCTCTCACAGGGTCCTCCCATTCTTCTTCCTGAGGGAAAAAGTGCCTTCTGTGGGGAGAGCAAACAGAGAAAATTTATCCCATGTCTGGTTTGAATTGTAAATTGTAAATGTAAATTTTATTTACTTTTCATAGATGTCAGTGCTGACATCTTTTTTATTTATCACTAGACCTCAACAAGGACCATTCAGTAGCCAGAGGCATGGGCAAATTGCAGTTCCACAGTGTGTGTAAGCCCCAGCCCAGCTGGATATACAACCTTCAACTTCCATGTTTCTGTGAGTGGCCAGTTCCTCAAACCTCCTAATGGAGAGGACATCTTTGTCCCAGGAACATTCTTGCAAGTAAAACCTGATGATAGTGGATTCTTGGGCTAAATAAATGCAAAAGCCATCCAAAGATTTGATCCAATAGAACCACTGAATGTGAGAGTCAACCAGTTCTGATCAGTAACCCTGCGCTCTGCCGTCTTGCACATCGGTCATAAGGATCATCTAGAAAGGATATTGATTTTGTAAGCAGTGTGATATGTTGGAAAAAAAACATGTTAACATCAGCATGTGAAGAAACTGACTTATGCCTCCAGTAAATAGTAAATTCTACATTCCTTATTTAGAAATTGTCCTACGTGAAAGAACAAGTGGATTTTAATGCACATCTACACGCAATTATCTGTACTTTAAAAGTTACAACTAATACATGATTAGTTTATGTCACTAGCTATGAGCAAGCTCTGATCTTGCACACTTTTTATTCAAGTTTTGCTTGCTTAGAAATGTAGCTTGATTTTTAATCTGTTTATCTATTCTATTTACTGTTTTGACAAACATATGTGAATATATACGAAGTCCAAAAAAGGGTTTCTCCATGGCTAAACAAAAGATTTTTCAAACTATGGACCTGCAAAGTGTGAAAACTGATACAATATAAACAGGAGGACTTTTTTAAAGGCAGTTTAGGACACTTTGCATACCTAACACTGACAAAAGTATCTTCATGCTCTATATGCATTAGCTCCTCTTCCAGTTCTAGGTAGGCTAGAACATTTTCTGAATAGTGGTTGTTCTGCAAAAATAGGTTACCTTTTTTCTGAAATCCTGCAAGGATATCAGAATTTTCCACAGCATTTCTGTGACTGAACTGTACATCAATGGTACTGACAAAAAGCAAATGTTAAGCTGACAGTCCATTGGTATTTGTGTTTGTACTGGTTTGTGTTACATTGGACAAGGCATTGTGAGACACAGAAGAAAGACAGAAGCCCCTTTCAAAAGAGCTCTGTCACAGAGCGAGCAAATTAGCCTGCCTGTGATATGATTATCCCTGTTCTAAGTAACATTTAGCAGGTACTTGGTGCACATGGGGATAATAAAAACTAGAAATAAAGAGATTATATTAGACATTCCATGGAACAGAGACTCATTTTTGGTCTCTATTTGCTGCATTAAGGAGTCCTTGTCCATGAATGTGGTTTATGGGCAATAGGAAGTTTAATAAAAAAATAATTAATCATGTTACTTATTGTGGCTGTTACCTTTTGCTCAATCAGGTAGAACTTGAAAGATACAGAGAGGAAAGATTCAGATTTTCCCTGAGTATCTTAGTCCTGTTTATTTCCAGCTTTCCTCTTGGCTTTTCCCCAAGAGAGAGTCCAAGGTCTGGTGATTTCTTCAGACCCCTCCCTTTGTAAAAGTTCTACCCACAAGAAGGAGCAGAAAACACATTACTGTACTCTGTAAAACACATTACTTTACAAACTGCTGGCAGGTCAATTTTTTTTGTCAATATTTGTGGTAGTTGTTTATAACAAACCTTGTCACCTACAGAGCTTATGTAATGAATTAATTAAAGGAGAGAAAAGCATTCTCAAGGAGTATTCCCAACCAGAAAAGAATCCAACTTTTTGTCACATTAATGCCTCAGCTCTATCCTGTAGTTTTCACAACACAGTATCTTTGAATTTGGGTTGTGTGCCCTTAGTCTTTGTAGCCACAACACTCAGATTTATGACAGCATAGATTTCCCATTGGAACAGATGGCATACTGCAGCAGAATTTATTAGAGCTGCATTTCCAAGACCCTTTTCTATAGCACTTTTGCTCCTTCCCCTCCTTTTCCTAATGTGACAGGGCATCATATGGCTTTGACAATGAAATTAGCATGAAGATATGTGTGGTTCCTTGCAAATCTGCTCTGCATAAATAATCATGCAGATTACTAACCTGCTAAGGCTCCTAGCTGGCAATCACACAACAAAGCCTGTAATTTCTCCCTTTTGGTGCTGCTCCACCATTCCCTTATCCTGACTTCTAAGCTGTTATGTCTCTTGTGTCTGACATCAGAGAAGATAATCAGCTGTGGCTTAGGAGCATTACCATTCTAGGTTTTATGTCTAAGCATCTTGTGTTAGCGAGAAGACAGATAGGTATCAAAAAAAGGATGTGACTGGACGAAATAAGGCCAAGTTACAAGCCTTTAGGTTTCCAGAAAGTGTTATAATTTCAGTTTTTCCATAAATCAGGTTTGTAACAGATGGGTGAAATGTAGGTCAGATGCAGCAGGCATCTTAGTAAGCACTTGCTTTATGGTTTCTTTTGGATCATTCCTGCTTCTCTTGTCACATGATAAAAGAAGGTTTAAATCAGTCTGTGCAGCCCACTTCCAATATGACATGGGGTAATGAGATGGCAAACCCGCAACATGAAGGGCAGGAATCTGGCATTCACTTGTGCCTTGGGCTAGATTCATCCTGGATGCACACTGGGTAAAGCAGTAGCTTTGCAGGCAGGCAGAATTTGCACCCCTGTTGATAAGTACCACGACACATATGATACACAAGACCACACACTGAGCTGAAGCTCTTGCAATCCCAGGGCATCAAAGGGTCAACCAAGGACATAGTGTCAGCCTTGGCTTTGAATTTCCTAGCTGCTGTTGACCAGCACAATACTTGAGGTTTACACGTCTGCCTTCACATTTAGAAAAGAGCTGATTGAGAAGCAGAGCCCCTTCCTCCAAACAATAAGCAATTCCCAGTCCTTTCCTTTTAATGAGTCACACCACCTCCAGTAAACATATGTATTGAGGAATTTAAATGATGGGGTTTTACATGGGGTATCCTTTAGAGCTATGAGGACTGACCATATGAATATGTCGTATTTACGTACGGGCTCGAGGGATGTAGCTGCTCCTTTGGAGCTATAACAGCCTCTGATGTTGATGCCCCTGCAGCTGCTTCGTGCACTGTTGGGTCGAGAGCTAATAGAGATTGCTGCTGCTTATTCCATTTAGCCATAAACGTATAAAATAAACATGCACAAAAAGATTCAAAATCATCTGTCATAATACCTTTTCTTCCTCAACATCATTCCCTCCAACTGTTTTCCTTACAACTGGTATCTGTTCCTAAATTATACATCGTGTTTCTTGTTTCATATCACTGGCTGGGTGTTACTAGGATTTTAATCCCCAGTAAAAGGTGAGTCAAACTCAGGAATTATTTTCCTCATGCGTTTCTAAGTTTGCTTAGTTCTGAGCCTGAGAGTAAATTATTTTGGATATTTTCATTATTTCTTTATATACTTTCTATATATTATTTATGTACTCTGTTTAGTACATAAACAAATGTTACCCAGTAAAAGCACTTACATATGTGCTTAATTCAATGCAATTATCATTAAGCTTAAAGATACAAGTAAGTACTTCACTTTCTGACATCTCTGGGTAGAGCTGTAAATAGGAAACTGTAGTTCCTGATACACAGAGATGTCCTGATTTCAAAATTTGTATCTTAGAATACTTTACAGCCTGCATGGAAAATAATTCTTGAACTAGATTCATCTCTATGGGCAAAAGATGGGTAAGAAATGATGTTTTCATGCTGTACCTCTGGGAGCCACTGCTGTTAAATGCAGTGGGGCAGACGGAGGCCGGGCTACGTCTTCCTCTGCACGAGTTACATTAAGAGGGGTGCAACGGGAAGCCTCTGGCTGGGGCCTAAGGACAACATCTACTGGAACTGAAATCAATGGTAATCTTTCCATGGCATGAAATAGCTTTTGGAAAGGATCCAATAGGAAAATAAATTTTAGCTCGCTGTGGAACGGAGTACCTTTGTTGCCATCCTGTTTATTTAAAAGGAATATGCAAAGTCCTGTTTCCCCTCACGCAGCAGAAACTTGTTAGAAATCACTTGTTTGGTGGCACTTCTAAGCTCTCCTCTGGGAGCACTCAAACTGTAAAAGTCTTTTAAGGCATTTCTGAAGAATAGCTACCAGTACTTGTTCTGGCTGTGTTTCTGATTCTTCATTGCTCTTTTCTCTCTTACCTCCCTACTTAGTTGATTTGCTGGCTCTTCTATAATACACACAATAATAATCAGAGCAAGAGACATTTTGCCATGGACAAGTGAATCTTTGGTGGGGACAGTACTCTGGTTTCACCAAAACCAGAGATGCTTGAGCTTACTTCTCATTACCTTAAAGAAACCTTGCAACTTCTCTTATCTTTGGAGAGATTTAATCCGATCCATCACAGCTACATTTTTTGTTGTCTTCTTTCTAGATTGCACAAAATCAGAGCCCTACACTTTGTGTCCTTTCAGCTTTTGGCAGTTGGTTGTCTTGGAAAAGAATGATGTACTGGTGAACTGTTCTTGACTGAAAGGGCCATGAAAAAGGCAACACACTTCTCTTCATTGCAACTCCAGGCTGCAGGTTCATTTGACACTATAAATAGAATGGCATCTGTGCTGATCAAATATTAAAATATCTTTGATAGAAAATTGCCTGTCTAAAATAAATTTGTTGCAGGACAGTTATCCAACTTCCATGAGAAGTGGAAGAAGAATCCTGTGACTTGTGACTGTGCCTAAGCCCTTAACAATGGCCTATTTGATCTAGCCAAATATGATGTAAAACTTCTGCAATAAACATATCTTCATGTTTAATGACTTATCTGTTGTGGATGGAAAACAACTGCCATTTTGACTTTCTCCACCTACAGGAGGGTTGGCAGAAATTAAATCTTTCTCTTTTTCACATTCTCACTGTTGTAACACAGCAAAAAGCTAACGGGCCTCCTCACTTGATGTTTCCCTGAAAGCGTGCATAGTCAGGAATTATCAAAGCAGCGCAGCTCTGCTTGGCAGGGACATTTTCTAAAGTGGAGCTTTGACATACCATGGCATAGAAATTGTTCTCTGGCTTCTAATTAGTGCCGACGTGGATTCAACAAGGTGCAGAGGCAGGGCTGGGACCGCAGTTGCCAGAGCAGTGCCTCTCTCCCAGCACGAGCAGTTCCAGTACACCCACACCGCCAGGGAGGGTAGTGAGCTGCCCTGTGATCCAGCCTTACAGCCACATGGCATTTTATGTGTTTCCACCATTAAAAAAACCCACCCAAACTGAAAAACCGTCAAGTGGAGAATGGAAATTATAGCCTGACAAAGATGACATTTCTCAGGATTGGCTATCTCCAAAATGCAGCCTGTCGGTCACAATTGTTGAGTCATTAATTTCCTTTCTGGGCAAGCAATTAGTGCTCTATTTCCTGGGAAGAAAATTTCCCTTTGGATGGCAGTGAGAGAGGTTGGGCAAATGATGACAGGTTTGCAGAGGCTGGGCAGCTGCCTAATCCTTTTAAAAGTTTCTGGCAAGATGTGTTTTGCAGAGGAACACTTGCATGTCCGTAAACATCCATACACACATTCACTCACACACCTCCCAGAAATGTCAGCCACAACCAAGACCTCACTGTTCCTTGTGCTGTAAAGGTAGAGTTCATACCAAAAAACCTAACGAACTCCACAGCTCATGCCACCTGAAAAGTGATAGAGCTATATGAATCAAAGATATTTTATTTATAGCAACCGAGCAAAACTTAATTTCTCTGTCTTTATTGGAGCTTTGCTTGAATAAAGATAATGAAATATTTTTTTATGACGATGTATACCCAAATAGATCTTATTTCAGAAAGGACAGAGAAAGAGAGAAATAAACAGACAGACTTTCTTTTTCTTCATTGTTTATTGTACAGTTCATCCATCTCTGTTATTATAATTAAAAACTAATAGATATTAATAAACTAAATATTTCTCATGGAACATTTTATTCCTGTTGTTAGTGAGTGCTACTCACTTCAATTTAAAATCCAGTTCAGACTGCAGAGCATTAATAAAATCAACTGATGAAACAAATTCCACCCTTTATAATCTTAAGCTTTAAAAGATTTACTAAATTCTTATGTCCTTCAATCTCATGTGACTAGTGCAGTCAGAGGAAAATATAAAAACTGCAGCTGGGCAGATAAGATTTAGATTAAGAGAACCATTACCTCATAACAACACTAGCAAGAGGATCACAAGTGTTGAATTCAGTTTGGATGTTGCTCAAAGCAGAACTTAAAGCTGTGGGAAGAGTCTGTGAAACCCCTGCTGCTGGGCAAATCTTTTTTCTTAATGCAGCTGCAGCACTTAGGTAATCAAAACATGACACTGTACATTTATTTTTCAGTTAAACAGGAATAATTGTGAATAAACGTTCCACAAAACTGTTTCCACTACAAAGCACGGCATTTCATGTTTAAAATTGTTGCCCCACTGTCTTCACAGACCTTCAGGCACACGAACACTTTCTGTAGCGACTTGGATCTGAAGCGTAGGTGTTGTTCCTGGATATATGGCCCATAGGGTAGACAAAGACAGGATCCTGCCCTCAGCGTCACATGGCCAAGGGTAGATGATGCTGTGCCCTTGCCAGTGGGTTCCGCTGCTGTGTTTGTGGAGCAACATGCTGGACCAGGTCCTCAGTGTATGCAGGTCTGCAGGGTGCCAGCAGAACCTCAGGCTCCACCTGCAAAGCTGACCATGCAGTTTAACACTTTTAGATATCAGGCCCAGGTTTTGGTGGAGCAGGATGATCTGGTGGCCTTACTCTACAGGTAGATAATTCTCTGGGTAAGCAATGAAGTGCTCTTCCTTTTGCACTTCCCTCTCCACCTCATTTTCCCTCCCTCACTTGTCAAGCGCAGAGAGAAGGTATGTTGGCTGGAGGGGAGGTGAGAAGGGGAGGGATAACACACATCTCCATGCTTCTTTGATCCTGGAGCTGCTGGCATGGGAGACAGAGCTGCGTTGTCTCTGTTCTTGTTGGAATCTGTAGTTAATGTTCCCCAGGGGACAATTATTCAGTTGGGAGCTTTACAAAGCAGTAATGGTCTCCCAGGGGTCAGTCCCTCGAGGTAGGTAAGAGGAGTAAGAAAATGGAGGTAACATTCTGGCTCTGTTTGCCAGGATATTCCTCTGTGTCAGTTTTTTTGCCTGTTCCTGGAAATGCAAAGGGCCAGAAACAGTTGAGGACCTGTCTGTACATGCTGATGTCAGCTCTCCTTTCAAGTTCCTCCAAAGCTAGAAAGAAAAGTAATCCGAGAATTGATTTTTGCTTCTGTTGAGCTCTGAAATATGTGTCAGGTTCAAGTATCAAAGAAACTGCTTATTCACCCACACAGGATTGTGCTTTTTTCGTATTCTCCTTTCCATTTTAACTACAGCCAGAGGATCATTCTTCCAGATGCTCAGCTGAGTACCAGCAGCTTTTGTGACTTGTGTGCTGCAGTAAACAGCCCCTGTTTCTTCTTCTGCTGCTGCATATAGCCTGAACTGGACACTTTTCTCCACAAAAAAAAAAAAAAAAGGAAAGGTTTTACTGCATCACATTGTCTTTTTTTCATTAAATTAATATATGTGTGTTTGTGGATAACTTCTTGTGTTGTATAAACCTGAAATGGACCCTTTTCCCCAAAAAAAAAAAAAAAAAAGGTAGTGTTTTACTGCATCACATTGTCTTTTTTTCATTAAATTAATATATGTGTGTTTGTGGATAACTATTCATTAGGCCTTTACAAAAAGATTTTCCAGTCACAGTGAAAATTCTGGTGATGTGGTTGGTCATGTTACAGAGTGTTAATCATTATAAGGTAATAAATGAGAACCATTAAGTACGGTTGATCTGTGATTCACATTCGTTGAAGATAATCTGAACATCTGCATTCAATAGCCAATTTTTCCAAAATGAAGTGTAGTCTTCACATGTTTATATTATTCTGGACCTTTCAAAAATATCTGTTGGGCCAGGTTCAGATCAGAATCCTGTCTGGCGCAGCACAAAACCAGGGAATTTGACTGCAGTAAAGTTTATTCCTTAATCTGAAGAGGAGAATTAATTCTTGAGCAATGAGGCAACATAACAGAGTGGTGATTATCCAACACTTTTGGTCACAGTACTCATCTGCTGCTGCAATAGTGTCAGCCAACACAGCATCCACTTAGCATGCTGCCTTACAGCCATCAGCAAGAAGCATGGTAGACCCCAGCTAGGACACATGAGCATGTGTTATGGCTGAGGGACAAACAAATTCTCCTATCTGCAGGAATTTCATAGAACCATAGAATAGTTAGAGTTGGAAGGGACCTTAAAGATCATCGAGTTCCAGCCGCCCTGCCATGGGCAGGACATCTTCCACTAAACCAGGTTGCTCAAAGCCTCATCCAGCCTGGCCTTGAACACTTCCAGGGATGGGGCAGCCACAACCAGCTATCTATAAGCTGCATCAGCTGCCTGGGGTAGTAAATCCTTTCTCTAGCTGGTTTCTCCCCTGTAGTCAGGCTCTGTAGAAACACAGCGATGCAGGAGACCTCATGGGGAACCTAGACCTGCTGCTGTGCAAAGCTGTCTCATATTAGACATATTCAGGAGCTGTTGAAACAAGAAGGGCTTATATTTGTTTCCTTTGAGGCCTGATGTGAACAATACTTCACTCACGAGACTATTTGCACAAAGTAATTGGGAAGGGTGTGAGCTTGCCTGACTGAGTTATGTTTCACAACTCAGCTGTGTGCTCGAGGCTGCCTCTGCCACTCGGGCAGCACGGGTGGGTACTCAAGCTGGGTGCACAGTCTTGTTCTCAGGAACAGGCCTGTGGCTGTAGATATTCTCCTTTCTGTGCCTTTTGTTCTCCACGTACTCTTTGTCTGTCTTGGCTACTCAGACTGTAAGCAATTTTGGTGCAGGGATTGTTTCTATCGATATGCAGAGTGCCATGGTGCACTAGTTTGAAGTCCTCACCAGCTCTGTACATGCCCCCAAACCAGGCTTGGTACGGTAAAACAGGCACGGTGTTTGACCATTAAAATTGTTGCGGAAGCAAGTTAATCCAGGCAAATAGCACACTGGCAAAGCTATACTGTCTCCAAGTTCGTTGCGCTCTGTTGTGTCATATAGTTACAGCCTATGTAGTTGAACAGCATTTAGGCTAAAGGGACCTTGATGTTGGCTGGGAGTATTATATACTACTATAATATAAACTAAGGACATTATCAAGTGGTGCCCAAATTGCTCACAGCAGGGGTGAGGAATAGGGTGAACAGCAGTAAGTGTTCAGCAGTGCCAAATGTGACACCTTCACGGTCTGGAAGTGTTTAAGCTTGAGGGATTCACTAAACAGAGAAAAAAGAAAAACAAAAAGGTAAAGGAAGTGCAGCACATATGTAACTGTAAGCTTGTAGTGTAATAAATTGGAAATTGGAGGGTGGAGGTGGGGTGGGGGAGAGAGTGAAAGAGAGTGGAAGAGAGAGACAGGGAGAAAACCTCAATGTTCTCCCTGCTGCTAACACATGTTTAATTGTAAGTCAGTGCAAAAACCAGAGCTCAGTCCACCTTTGATGTCATGGGAAGGGGCTACACTTTCAAAAGCTGCCTTTTCTTGTTAGGCTTGTAGAAAGGCAGAGACAAGTGATTCATAAGCAAGATCTACTTTTTATAAGAGGGGGTTTTTTTTGACATCTAGAAGGTAAAGAACTCAACACGAAAATTTTCCATCTCAGTGCAGCTGTTTCATGAACTACAAACTGAATGACAGTAGGTTGAAACTAGTTCTAGGTTATAGCCTGTAAAATACAGCCAGGATAGCTGTTCAGCCCCTGTCTTACTAAGGCAACAGGAAAATAACTTGATTTATACTGAGTCCCTTTGGCCTTGTTTATATCTGGACTTGTGGCAAAAACTTCCGGAGTGAGGCATTCCTACTCTCGTTTCTGTAACTTACACCACTTTGTTTTGTAATTTTTATTTTTGGTAATCTCTTTTGTAAACAGAATGTCCTGCAGAGACCTACAGTAGTGAGTCCAATGCAAACAGGACATCAAAATGCATTACATTTAAAAACACATGCTGGTGTATGGTTAGGATTACGACATTCAGGACTGCAGTCTGTAACATTATATAAGGCTACACTATACAAACACTTAAAATGAAGAATTTCTCACACAGTTCTTATTATTTTTGAGGGAGTTTATGTTTGGGTTTCTTAGCGCCTTATCGCAGACTTTAATAATCTTTCCTTGAGAAATTCTCCCCCTTTTATTTTGTATGTGACCGAAATAGGTGTGTAACCAGGCCACAGAGATAGCTTTGTGCGGGGTATTGTGCTCGGGCAAGCTCTAACAGACCTCGAAGGCAGCTGGGTTGTTCAGGTCGCCCCAGCTGTGGGGAGCAGCCTGGCACGCAGAGCCCGGGGGGCTGCAGTGAGATGTCTCAGACCCAGCTCCCACCAGGGCCCCATCCTCTCTCCTGCTCATTGCTCAGCTGCTGCCACCCTCGGCACCCAGCAGCAGTTCTGTGGTTGGCAGAGCTGGTCCCCTTGCTTGTGTCCCCCTTGCTGTCCCTGCTGCCCTCAGATGGGGATGGCTTGAGGTTGCAAGAGGCGGACTGGGGAGAGCAGGGTGAAGGAGGCTGGAGGACTACCATGACTTGGGGCTCAAATTCAGTGCCTCCTATTAAAAATGTATAGAAAATACAAAAATAGGTAACATCCCTCTATTTCAGCCTATGTGCTTGTATTGAAAGGAAGTCTCATATTAATTCTAGCAACCCATCTGGGGCTTGCTCCAGCCTTGCTGAGAGACTTAAAGTGGGAGGTCAGGGCTTAATTCTGTCTGGTAGAGTAGAAATATGTGAGAAAATTTGGCCCCTGTAGAAGACAGTTTCCAGTCTAATTCACTTCAGTGATGTCTGTGTTTGTCTTGCAGCTTGTCCTGCCACGAGACGGAATGCCGCATTGTGTGGGAACTTATAGTTTTGTAACTAGCTTTTGCAAAAAAAATTATTGCTTTGATAGAGATATCATACAGTTTAGGCAGCATCCAAGTTTTACTCAGGCCTTACAGCCTGCTAAATTTGCTCATATGCCACACGAGTATGTCCCAAGTTCCTCAGACGACTTTGACTATTCCCTCCCGCATAATTAATTTAATGCAACCCTAAAAACAGCACAGTTTATTCTCTGTGGAAAGCCCTGAAGCTCCAGCATGACTTAGTCCTTCCCAGCTCCTTTTATCCATCGACTTTCTTGCAGTGGAAAGAAACGGCAGTGCAGGAGCTGCTGAGAGACAGCATCCCTACAGCCATAAAGCTGCCACATTAAGACAAGTGACAAGATAGCTTTTAAAAACCTCCTGACACAGCTGAAAAAGAATGTTTGCTCTAAAAACTTGTCTAACCATATTAGTTAAAAAGAGCAACTCGGCGAAGAAGAACAAATTCCAGTCTCTGTGAAGGCAGCAAATTTGGAATTACTTTCTAATGACTGAGGTGCAGTTCGAAAAGATTTCTACTTGCAGAGGCAAGATCGGTTTTGGACCCCTACCACAAGCCACATTTTAATGACATTTTAATGACAATTTGCCCCAGGTATGGCTAAAGTGTGTATATGGATTTTAGTGGGGAGGAATAAATACCTGGGGAAATTCTAGACTGTTTTTTCAGATGCTGGTGAGATAGAGGCAGCACTTGTGAATTAAAAACTGTCCTAGAGACAGCCTTTGGACGTTGCTTTCAGAAAGATTGATTCCTATCATCTTATCAGCCGAAGCATATGACTGCTGAACGCTCTAAGAGCCAGCAGGCTGTTTCCACAGCTATGACACAGAAATGACCGGCAGATTATCTGCTCGAGTACAGAAGGTCAGCAGTCTTGCTGGGATCCCGGAATACAGGGAGGACAAATTCCTCTCTGTTACCAGGTACAAGTTAAAAGGGAAAAAAAAAAAAAAAAAAAAAAAAATTAGAATATCTTTACAGGTACGTCTTTTAGAAATAGACTATAACTCTTGGTTTTACAGAGAAAAGGTGAAGTGATTAGCTTGGCCTTTCCCTCTCCTTGCCAACTTTTATTCCTGTGTTTTATCTCTTGCAGTGCCCAAGACTATTCCCTAGTTTCTTGAGCTGCTATAGTTGCTAAATTGAAGAAAGCATACTTCGTTTGCACATACTTAGCTGGATATATGTTGTGTTATTTAGGAAGCAAAAAAAAAAAAAAAAAAAGCAAAAGCAATTGATTTTAATGGAGTGACTTTGGATTTACACTGTTACAGCTGAGACCAGAATTTGGCTCATTGTATGTAGATATATCTATGAATAACCTTCTTAACCTGTTGGAAAGCTAATGATGGAAAATGTTCCCCATAAAAGTATATATATTACAGCTGTGTAAATACATTAAAAAACCCCAAACTGTCAGCAAACTTGCTGGCAGACGTATGAATGTTTCAACAAGTTCTCTGTACTCCACATAGCTTCATTTTTATTCTCTATGTAGACACACACACGTGTGTATAGATCTAATAACATTTAAAGAGCAAGTGACTCTTAGGGGAGCTAATTTTGATCAGTTACCTCCCCCAAACAAATAGGATCCCGTTGCATGACACGTGCTATGGGATGTGCTGCTTATGAAACACATTTTATAAACCTTACCTGGTTGCCAGCTGTAAAATTCAGCAGGCAATCTACGTAATAAGCCCAAGGCATAAGAAACAGAGAGCCTTTTTGCTCTCCCTTCATATCTTCCAGGGGACAACAAGAGGTGCCCTAATGCCAGCACTAGGGTCTCCCCAGAAAATCTTCAGCAAGAGCAGCTGGGCTTCTTGTGTTATAGTTGCCATAAGTTGCTTGTGTTATAGGCTAGTGGCAAAATTTTAAGGAGCCAGGAAGAAACATGGAGTGGGTGTCTTTAAGTCTCGCTGCCCCTTGGAATTAATTCTGGAGAGAGGTGAATGACAGGGCTAAATCTGAGACACAATCAGTCCTTCATTTTTATAACTGTGTTTAATCAACAAAGTGACTCCTGACCCAAACTTGTACGTCCAATATTTCAGTGGAAAAAAAGGGGGGTAAGGGAGGATTTGACACATACTTCTGGTATTTTTAAAAGCTAATAAACTGGTTAAATCTCTATAACTGAGTAGTTATAGTGAATAGTTAGTGTTTTTGGCAAGACTGTTAAGATATATTTACAACATGCAATTGGAAAATAAGCTTGTTATAAATAAACTATTCCCAGTGACAGATTAAGAAAATATTGGATATGTACAAAATGACAGCATTAAACAATGAAAGTATTTCCTGAGGAGCTGAGCCTTAGCAAAAGCCACAGACAAAATATTTTTAGTGGCATTCCAACACTCTGTGTTTCAGAGCCATTTATAACAGAGCTCATTATGAGATATTCCTTTCTGCTACAGGCCACAGCTGGATATACCAAAAAATAACCCTCAGAAAAAAAAAGATTAAAGAAATATTTACCTATGAGAAAGAGTCACAGTACCTGGCTTTATTTCATATGGCTAATTTCTCCTCTTCAATCCACCACGTGGGTTCAAGAGAAGAATTTGCCCTTATGTCTCCAAATCCTCAAGCCCCCACCTCTCCTGAGGACTGCTATAAATCCTCAGTCATTCCCATCTGCAGGAGCACAGAAATCCCAGAGAAAGGCTTCTGCAGAAGCCTGGCAGGGCATGAGGATACCTGTATGTGTGGGCTTTAATTACCTGCTCCCCTACCATCCTCCTACAGTGCAGGAGCTGTGAACCCTCTCCCAGCACATGCAAAACGCATCCTGACTTCAGCTGCTGTGCTGGGCATGAAAACTGGCTTTCAAGTGACTCATGCTACTAAAGCCTCAGGTATATTTTCTCGCTGTTTAGAACAGCTAAACCCAACCACCGAAACAAATATCTGTGTTATAGCTCTCAGGGCCTGAGATCGGGTGGGGAGGTGGGAGGTGAAAGGAAGAGAGCACAAGTGTAAAAATGCAGAGCCTCTGAGCAGCAGCAGCTTGAATGCCTTCAGGGCACTAGGAGGAAAATGCTCAGAAGAGGCACTTTGCAGGCTTTGTAAAGGATAAAGACATCATTGCCTGTGAAGCTGGCCTGCAAATACTGGCCAGCTGTGTTACTGTGCAGTAACATCAAAAATGGCATTTTGGCTTTTTCCCCTTGGGCGTGTATCCACCTTAACAACATTCGTGGTAGTCTGCCCTGTCCTGCTCATGACTGAAGCCAGAGCTCACCCCTTTTGCTTTTACACAGCAGTTTTGCCTCCTACCAGGCTATGTCTGCTCCCCTGGGGTTCTCACCTTGTTCTTCCCAATCAGGACAGACAAACAGCATCTTCTGCTGCTGACCCAGGAAAGATGCTCCAGGGAGAAGCAGTAGGTTGGTAGGAGGCAGAGGGGTATTGTCCCTTTGCCCAGGGGAGAGCTCTATAGAAAGAGCTACATCCAATTTTCCTCTCCTCTCCTCTCCTCTCCTCTCCTCTCCTCTCCGAATCTCCGAATGGTGTTGATGGGGGTGTGTGGGGCAGCCTGCCAGGCTCCTGCAGCTGCCTTGCTGGTTGTGCTCTCCCAGGGAGCAGACATGCAGGTAGAGCTGCCAGCTGGCTTCCCTAGCTGCGCTTGCTATATAAATATGTACACTCTCCATACGTTTGCCTTTCTTCTGGACAATATTACTTCTTGGGTCTTTGGTTGACTCCAAAACTACCACACATCAAGTGCCACCTTGTCTTCTCACCCTTTGTATGCCCCCCCGTATGCCAACTCTAAATGCACCCAATGCCAGTTGTATATACAGGTGCCTGCAAATCCATGTCACTCTATGATAACAGCCCTCTCCTAGAAAGTGAGAGGTAAAGTGGATCTCTTGGGTCAGTTTGTTTCTCCCTCTGATCTCTCGGGATGCAGCGCATTCTGAAATAGCAAGCTGTAGCTGTCTAAGAAGTCCAGGTATTCCCTGGCTTTCTTTTTTTTTTTCCCAGCTAGCAGCCTACTGCATCAAGAGTTTATTTAAGATCTTGTACTTCTTCCATAAAAGACCGTGGAGATATATCAATGAACTTTGATAAGTGCTGAATCTTACTCCAGATTTTGAATAAATAAATGTCAGTTGTTGTAATGAGGGTGATCCAGCTTTTTTGAAGGTGAATTTTAGGTCACTTCTGGCCAACATAGAACTGGCAATGGTGGGTCTCAGCTCTAGGACGGTAGAAGAGTATTCACACTGCCAGGTCCTCCTTCCAAAAGACAGAACAGCAGTGAAGGCACATATTCTGAGCTCATAGAAGATTTCACAGGCCTGTCCTAACCTGTGGTCCTCCTGCTGTTTTGGATGATACATGCTATGTGGTGGAAAATGAGTTTGAGAGTCCAAATTCTTTTATTCCAAGGGAAGTCTAGTACAACTGAGATGAGATTTTTGGCATTTCTGCTGGCCTGATTTTGTTTTACTGTCTGGATTGCTTGATGCTATGAAAAGCTACACAGTAAGCAAAGCTGTTGCAATGGCCAGAATTTCCGTATGGGATTCTTCCAGTGACTTGAAAACTTAACCAGGAAATCAGACAATTCCTTACAAACATACATTAATTACGTACTTTTTCCCCTAAGCTGACCTCAGGAGGACCCCTAAGTTACTGTAGCCAGCTATATTTGCTCATTATTGTGCATTTTTTCCATGAATTGTGTCACATTTTGAAGCTAAAATTTTGATAGTAATTGAGGCATGTGTTAGATTAGATAGGAGCATCCAAATCCCACTTGTAGACAGTGTAAAACCAGAATAGTTCCTGTAGATTTTATTTCCCTATTGAATAAAATGCAAGAATGTCTCAAATTGGGTTAACTGGATGCAGTGAGGGATATAGATGAGGGTAATAACAGAAGACTAACGGTTGAGTCCATAAGCCATGTAGAAGCAAAAATGAAACTCTACAGAAAGATTAAACATTAAACAATTAAACATTAAACATTAAACATTAAAAATTAAACATAAAGATTAAAGCATTAAACAATATGTAGGAACCTACATGCTTTCATAAAACTGTATTTACTGTGGGTAGCTATATGCATAACGTGATTGAACAACAGTTGGAAGAGATTGTCCAGAGAAGTTATGGAGTCTTTATCCTTAGAGATAGTCAGAACTCAACTAGTCATGGTCCTGAGCAAACTGCTTTAGCTGTAGGGTTGGACTGGATGATCTCCAGAAGTCTCTGCCAACCCCAGCCATGTTGTGATTCTGTGATTCTGTAATTTCAGTGTCCAAAGGAAATCTTAAGAAAAGATAAAATATACCCTTCTCTAAAGCTTTTCCTTTAAAGTCTCCAACTTGCTCCAGGAACAAATAAAGCTTTTTGCTTGGTAGATTTTTTGCATGGAAAGTTGTTGTAAATATGAAGTGCAGAAATAACACAACATAGAAAAATTGTTGAAGGTAGATAATAAATTGGGTACATCTTTTCATTTCTTCCTGGATCTCCTAGTCAAGTAAAAGGCTTAGCATAAGAGGAAGTCAGTGCTAGAGGATGGGACTACATCCAGAAAGCACTAATTCTTGTAAGCTGGAAGCATAATCAATAACCATATAGCAGAATGGAGAGTATTGTACTGCCCTTCGGAAATCTGCTGTTGCAAAAATAGGTATGGTGACTGTCATGTTCAGGACAACTAGCTAATGGGCAATTATAGTCAAATTCCTTCAATTTTCCCTGTAATTAGAGTAATTATATACCCCACTCGCCTATATCCCAAGCTGTGAGCATGTTAGAAAAAGTAATTTGTTTTCATGAAAATCTTATTAAGCTGCATCATCGGTATTAATCTTTCCCTGTTAAAAACTTTGCTATTTCCAATGATTGAAGTCCAATGTATTGTTCTTTTTGTATTGCAAAATCCATCTGTATTTTCCCTCAGGGTAAAGGGTCTGAAGCAGCTGTTAATGGAGAAAGGTCTAACACTATAAATTATTTGAATTTCTCTTCAGTTTGATTCTAAGTAACAGCTGCTTTAGTCTACTTCACAGTACATTATGTTTGTAAAGCAATGCAAATTGGGCTGTGTTTCAGTGGTTGTCCTGTTTGTCCAGTGAGTGTTAATTCAACATAGTGTGACATTTTGCTGTCGTATTTATAAAGAACAACTGATTCCTTTCCTGGGAATTCTCTGTCTGGATGTTCTCCACCTTTTGAAGGGCAGTAAGAGATTGACCAGTTGGAATAAAAGATATTTTCTTCCCATGGAAACATACTTATCTGAGCAAATTCTTTGCTGCTGTATTCCTTGTGCAATCCAGTTAAGGGAACAGAGTGATACGTGTTGCATAGGACCTTCCCTTGTGCACAGGCAGTTACTGGGTAAATCTAAAGACAATATCCCAGAAAACATTTACTATACCTAATAATCACCTAAGTCAGAATAGCTATTTTGATGCAAACATTCTTTACATGTTTCACTGACACTGAAAGGATAACAATGCCAACATATTTTACTTGTCTGCTTTCATATCATAGAATTCCAGGTTGGAGGTGACCTCAAGGATGACCTGGTCCAAACTTTCTTTGCAAAAGCATAGTCTAGACAAGATGGTTCAGCACCCTTTCCAGCCAAATCTTACAAGTGTCTAATATTGGGGAATCCACCACTTCCCTGGGGAGATTATTCCAATGGCTAATTGTTCTCATTGTGAAAAATTTTCCTCTTGTGTCCAACCAGAATCTCCCCAGGAATGACTTGTATACATTACCCCTTGTCTTTTCCATGTGACACCTTGTAAGAAGACTAGTCAAGTAAAAGGCTTAGCATAAGAGGAAGTCAGTGCTAGAGGATGGGACTACATCCAGAAAGCACTAATTCTTGTAAGCTGGAAGCATAATCAATAACCATATAGCAGAATGGAGAGTATTGTACTGCCCTTCGGAAATCTGCTGTTGCAAAAATAGGTATGGTGACTGTCATGTTCAGGACAACTAGCTAATGGGCAATTATAGTCAAATTCCTTCAATTTTCCCTGTAATTAGAGTAATTATATACCCCACTCGCCTATATCCCAAGCTGTGAGCATGTTAGAAAAAGTAATTTGTTTTCATGAAAATCTTATTAAGCTGCATCATCGGTATTAATCTTTCCCTGTTAAAAACTTTGCTATTTCCAATGATTGAAGTCCAATGTATTGTTCTTTTTGTATTGCAAAATCCATCTGTATTTTCCCTCAGGGTAAAGGGTCTGAAGCAGCTGTTAATGGAGAAAGGTCTAACACTATAAATTATTTGAATTTCTCTTCAGTTTGATTCTAAGTAACAGCTGCTTTAGTCTACTTCACAGTACATTATGTTTGTAAAGCAATGCAAATTGGGCTGTGTTTCAGTGGTTGTCCTGTTTGTCCAGTGAGTGTTAATTCAACATAGTGTGACATTTTGCTGTCGTATTTATAAAGAACAACTGATTCCTTTCCTGGGAATTCTCTGTCTGGATGTTCTCCACCTTTTGAAGGGCAGTAAGAGATTGACCAGTTGGAATAAAAGATATTTTCTTCCCATGGAAACATACTTATCTGAGCAAATTCTTTGCTGCTGTATTCCTTGTGCAATCCAGTTAAGGGAACAGAGTGATACGTGTTGCATAGGACCTTCCCTTGTGCACAGGCAGTTACTGGGTAAATCTAAAGACAATATCCCAGAAAACATTTACTATACCTAATAATCACCTAAGTCAGAATAGCTATTTTGATGCAAACATTCTTTACATGTTTCACTGACACTGAAAGGATAACAATGCCAACATATTTTACTTGTCTGCTTTCATATCATAGAATTCCAGGTTGGAGGTGACCTCAAGGATGACCTGGTCCAAACTTTCTTTGCAAAAGCATAGTCTAGACAAGATGGTTCAGCACCCTTTCCAGCCAAATCTTACAAGTGTCTAATATTGGGGAATCCACCACTTCCCTGGGGAGATTATTCCAATGGCTAATTGTTCTCATTGTGAAAAATTTTCCTCTTGTGTCCAACCAGAATCTCCCCAGGAATGACTTGTATACATTACCCCTTGTCTTTTCCATGTGACACCTTGTAAGAAGAGAGTCTCCATCTTCTTTGTAGCCATCCTTTAAACACTGGAACGTGGTGATAAGGTCTCCCCTGAGCCTTATTTTCTCAAGGCTGAACAAACCAAATTCTCTCAGCCATTCCTCTTGTGGCAGGCTTCCTAACCCTTTATTGTTTCATATTCAGAAACCTGATATGAAGAAAAGCATGGTTTCACTTGACTCTTAGCGTATAGCTAGGATTTTTGCCTTTGCTGTTTCCACAGTATTCTTTTAATTTGCTAGTTTTTCCCTAGACAGTGTTAAACAGTTTATATTTCAAATAAGCTTGAGGTAGATGTGGGTAACCATTTGAGAATACATTCTGATTCACTTTCCCCATCTTATGTTCATAAATTCATACATTTTTGCTTCTCAGTGAATTTTGGGTGTTCTTTGAAGAGTAGAGAATTCCCGCCCTTTAAGGAAAAATACTCATCTATGTAACATCCATGCAGGCTATAAAAGTTGTCAAATGTTGTAGTGATGTCACCATATTTGGTCTTACTATATGCATCAAAAGTTCTTAACTCTGTTTATAATGTTTTTAGACATCTAAAAGCAATGTGGTAGCCAATATATGGTCAGGGGAAATGCTGACAGACAAGCTCTGGTGAGTCTTGCTGAACTAGTTAAATCAGCACTTCTTTCAAGAAGGTATGGCCCTCAACTGCAGAACTGGCAGGATAGAGTATTTTAGTGCACCTCAGCTGTTCCATTTTACAGTCCTGTACATGAGCTTAACTTAGCAATAGAAGTTGTTTTGCAGTAAGACACCAGATTATGACCGGAGCAGCTGAGGTGCAGCAGGTTTTGCTGTATCTGGAACAGGAGCAAGAATTTCTGGCAAAGGGTCAGTAACAAACAGCTGGGATGGGGGAGAAGAGGCAGTAAGGTCTTAGCCACCACAGCTGTTTGCCTAGTGAATGTAAGTCAGAGCCCTGAGAGAAGCATGTAGTCAAAAATAATTGAATAGTTCATGAACCACCTGTAGTCTGAAATATATTCACAGGGAATATTTGTTGGACAGCTGTAAATGATGACTAGAAGTGCCCATATCTGCTCTTGGATCATTTGCACAGAGAAAGGAAGGCCTGTGGTATAAAACATACTTTATAAAGCTCCAGACCTTGTACCTGGACCTTGTACCTGGACTGTAAAACATCTTGAATGGAGATGGCATGTTTTGAGTGTGTTCTTTGAGTGTGTCCATGATGTCCATATAACTTTGTTAAAAAAGGCAATCCATTTGAAATTCTTCTGCAAACGGCACCATGGTACCTGCCCCTTACAGCGCTGATGTGGTTTATTAGGAAATACCACAATAGAAATTGGAGGATAATGAGGAAAAAGAAAAGCTATGACACCAGCCAAAAATGGCTCACAGTGTCAAAAAATTCCTTCTGTTTTTTACCCCTGTTTTTCTGATCATTTCCTGACTCTCCTCCACAGAGAAGCACTCACAGCTATTTATTTATTGATTGACATTCATATCTATAAAACATGTGCCCACTGCCCAAGCATCTGGGTGGATTTACATTCACAAAAAGCCTAATAAATAATTCACAACATATTACCAACAACTGCTACAGAAAAGAGAATCCTGAAGCTAATTAGTATCCGAGAGCACAAAAGCCCTCTAGAAACTTCAGGTCTAACCAATTTCCTCACTAAGTCTGCTAAGATAACAAGCCCCATGGATTTTCTTAGGAAGAAGCACAGGTAAACAGATAAGCTTTGCTCTGTGCCCTAAAGGCTAGCAGGACTAGCAGTCCAGCTGGGAAAGAAGTTCTAGACCTGAGCGTTCTTCGCAGCAAATATTTTCCCATCCATTACTGAAACTGGAACTGACAACTGAAATGCTCCAGGTGAACTCAATGGCTTAAAAGATAAAGGAAAGGAAAAAAAACAGATCCCAGACCATTTAGGGCTTTGTAGCTTACGCCAACATGTTCAATATTATTGCTCCACAAACAAAACTTTATAGAGTACTTCCATAAAAAATGCACTCGGAAGTAAGAGTAAAATGTCCATGGAGTTCATTTGTAAAGCAATAAAAGTAAATTAGTCATGGAGCAATAGAATAGGGTAAAATCAAATCAGATTTGTTTATTTGAACACTTTACAACCTGGAAAATAAAAAACAATAATTTGGTAAAAGTTTTATGTCTTGACAATAAAACTTTTAAGCAGTCAGATACATTATCTTGCATTTAATGTGAGGGTAAGCAAGTTGAAAGCTGTTTAGAAACCTGCAGAACTCATTGACTTATACAGTAAGAATTTGGCAGAGGAGTAAAATTTATAGAGTTCTGCTGATGTAGGCTGGATGCTTGTGACCTTGTGGCTCAGGCCTCCAAGGGTTTAAGTTCAAGAAGCTGGCACTGGTCAGAGATTTGAAGGGTTGCTTGATGGACTGCATTCCACAAGTTCTGAGGTTCCCTATGTAGCTCAAGCCTGTTGGGTACAATACTCTGGCAGCTGCTTTGCTCACTGGTACCTTTAGGAAGGGGAGCCTTTCTCTTTCTTATGGGGATACTTTTCCAAACTTCCTTTATAACTCTTAGCCCTTTCCCCCAGAGAGACCATTATTGTCTAATGGAAAACAATGACATTGTTTGCTGGGGGTGAGATGAACAGCTCTATTGCTTCACCACAGATGGTGGGAACTCTTGTTCTTAGAACTGAATTAGTGTAATTGAGTTCAAGAAATATTTTTCTACATGTCTAAGGGGAGTTTAGAGAAGACTGTTGAATCCTGAGAGGAAATATGGAGAATGATTGAGTATATGGAAAGAACACGATGGAAGTC
Organism: Calidris pugnax; assembly: GCF_001431845.1. Taxonomy (NCBI): domain Eukaryota; kingdom Metazoa; phylum Chordata; class Aves; order Charadriiformes; family Scolopacidae; genus Calidris; species Calidris pugnax. The sequence continues at coordinate 12,114,739 of NW_015094506.1, read as the reverse complement.
AAGAACCAGAAAAGTAAGCTACTTCTGCTCAAGTCTGAGAACATTCAAAATGAGTAACTAATCAGGATTTAGATGAAATACTAATTCATGTAGAACATTTTACTTGCTGTATATCTCATTCAAGAAAATCTCAGAACTCCTGCTGCCCACTGGCCTGTAAATTCAAAAACATGGGAAAGTTCAAGAATCCCTCTCCTTAGTGAAATAACCTCATTATTCCCTCTATTAAACAAAAGGCAAATTCTATTATTTGTCTTCTCTTATGTCTGCTGACTAAAATCAACATCACAGTGTAGATGGGGCCAAGCGAATGAGGGACCACTGAGAGAAGTTCTGTGGTGAAATTCAGGTCTACTTGCTTCCCAGCTCCCTCTCTCTCTGTTAGGTTTCCACTCAGGCAGCAGATGTCTTTCAGACAATATTGACAGTCTTGGAGTTATCTATACATTTATTTTCAGGGTAGGACCATTGCTTAAAAATGGCAGAACAAACTTACTCGGAGCATGGTCAGAAAACTCTTTGTATCCAAGATTGTGCATTATTTCATGAGGTTATTTATTGTCTGTTTCCTAGAAATAGAACTAATTATTCTGAGATCACACCTTCAGAAGCACAGAATTTGATCGCGTAGTTTCTGCTGACTCTAACCTGATATTTCCTGATTATCAGACTGACGGTATCAACACACTGTCCTCAGTGCAGGCATTTTTATTTTATTTGCTTCTTTTTACAGCCAAGTTATCATTCTTACACAAGCAATAATAGCAGGTAATTGGAGACGTGTTCCCTAGTGGTGTTAATAGCACAGGTGTCATATTTTTGTTTCTTTCTGCTGGAGGTTGGTTCAATTTGGCACCAGTGCCTCCTGAAGTGCAGAGCAGAGTCTGTCACCTGTGCAACCACCATCTGTCCTACCTGCAAATTCAGCAGGGAAGGGTGTAGATAAACAAGAGAGGAGCCTCTCTGTGAGGTTCTTCCTGCTGGATTGCTCCATCAATGTTTCACAAAATCACAGAATGAATCATAGAATCATAGAATGGTTTGGGTTGGAAGGGACCTTAAAGCTCACTGAGTTCCAACCCCCCTGCCCTGGGCAGGGACACCTCCCACTAGAGCAGGTTGCTCAAGGCCCCATCCAGCCTGGCCTTGAACACTTCCAGGGATGGGGCATCCACAACTTCCCCTGGGCAACCTGTTCCAGTGTCTCACCACCCTCACTGTAAAGAATTTCTTTCTAGTATCTAATCTAAATCTCTCCTCTTCCAATTTAAAACCATTGCCCCTTGTCCTTTCACTACACTTCCTGACAAAGAGTCCCTCTCCGGCTCTCATGTAGGCTCCCTTCAGATATTGAAAGGCTGCTATAAGATCTCCCCGGAGTCTTCTCTTCTCCAGGCTGAACAACCCCAGCTCTCTCTGCCTGTCCTCATAGAGGAGGTGCTCCATCCCTCTGATCATCTTTGTGGCCCTCCGCTGGACCCGTTCCAACAGGTCCATGTCCTTCCTGTGTTGAGGACTCCAAAGCTGGACACAGTACTCCAGGTGGGGTCTCATGAGTGCAGAGTACAGGGGATAGGGAAGGACCTGCTGTGGGCCCCGGTGGATGGCATCATAGGCCCTGTGGACCTCACAGGTTCAGATGGGCTTCTAGGGGGTTCTGAAGCACTGGCAACCCCCTTGTGCTTCCCAGCATGCTCCTAAATCAGCCATGCTGCCCGAGACTTCACAGAGAAAACTTCCCAGTCATGAATACAGACCCAGACTCTTGTCCAGTAGTTTCTCTGCTAGTGAATAAGAAATGATGTGCTGACTAAAGGTGTGCAATTTTAAGAAATACTTACTCCTGATCTTTTATTTCTCTCTGTGAAGATTGTAACTCCACAGACAGCATGTAAGGGGTCTATGTGTAAGATTTTTACTGCCACATAAATGATCACCAAATCTTTGTTGTGCAACTCTTTTCTGATCCTCCATAAAATCTCCTGCCCTTTGTGCTTCAAACTGTAGCAGAGACATCCACTGAGTTCAGTGGCTTTTCAAATCCTGTCCCAGAGTTTTCCCAAAGGACAGATAAATCAGTCTACCAACACTATGACAGAGAGAAAAGTAAGCCTTACATCAGTAAATGACATGCACTGTATTTCACAGAACCATAGAATGGTGAGAATTGGAAAAGAGACCTTAAAGGTCATCTAGTTCTAACCCCTCTGCCATGGGCAGGGACCTTCCACACTAGACCACTTCCACACTTTCAGGGGTGGGGCATCCACAACTTCTCTGGGAAACCTGTTCTAGTGTCTCACCAGCCTCACAGTAAAGAATTTCTTCCTAGTATCTAAACTAAATCTACTCTCAGTTTAAAACTGTTAACCCTCACCCTATCACTACAATCCCTAATAAAGAATCCCTCCCTGTCTTTCCTGTAGGCCTCCTTTAGATACTGGAAGGCTGCTATAAGGTCTCCCTGGAGCTTTCTCTTGTCCAAGCTGAACAACCTCAACTCTCTCAGCCTGTCCTCATAGGAGAGGTGCACCAGCCCTCTGATCATCATTGTGGCCCTCCTCTGGACTTGCTCCAACAGGTCCGTGTCCTTTGTTGAGGGCCCCAGAGCTGGATGCAGTATTTCAAGTGGGGTCTCACAAGAGTGGAGGGACGGAATCACCTGCCTCAACCTGCTGGCTATGCTTCCTTTGATGCAGCCCAGGATCGGTTGGCTTTCTGGACCAATGTGAGCCCACATTGCTTTCTCATGTTGAGTTTCTTATCAACCAACACCCCTAAGTCCTTCTCTTCAGGGGTGCTCTCAATCCATTCTCCACTCAGCTTGTATTTGTGTTTGGGATTTCCCCAACCCATATGCAGGACCTTCCACTTGGCCTGGCTGAACTTCATGAAGTTCTCATGGGCCCACCTCTCAAGCCTGTCCAGGTCCCTCTGGATGGCACCCCTTCCCTTCAGCATATAAACTGTGCCACACAGCTTGATGTCATTGGCAATTTGCTGAGGGTGCACGCAATCCCACTGTCCATGTCGCCAACAAAGACGTTAAACAACACCGGTCACAGTACCAACCCCTGAGGAACACCACTCATCACTGGCTCTCGGTCAGCTCCTTGTCCATTCCCAGGTGGAGCTCCATGCACTCCATCTGGTTGTTGACATAGAGAGCAACACCCCCTCCTCGTCTTCCCTGCCTGTCCTTCCTGAAGAGCCCGTATCATTCCATTCCAACGTTCCAGTCATAGGAGGCATCCCACTATGTCTCTGTGATGTCAATAAGATCATAGTCCTGCTGACGTGAGCATATGTCTAACTCCTCCTGTTTATTCCCCATGTTACTGGAATGTGTTTGAATAGAGGCATATTAAGCTTCTTCCAGTAGGATGCTTGTACAGGGCATTGAATGTCTGGTCCAGTGTACTACGCATAATCATCACTAGGAATATTCACAGTAATATTCCAGAATATTCCAGTATTTGAGAGTGTCATGCCATCTACACTGTTAGAATGGCATGGACAAGTTAAACTGTGATCAAGGTCTTTGCGCTTTGTAGAGCCATTTCCAAAGCTCTAGCAAAAACCTTGTAAAAGATATAGATGCATCCTTTTTTATCAGTCTTCTGGAAGATAATTAAGTCTTGTATAGATCTGTGCACCTCTTGAATTTTCTGAATTCAGACTTTTTTTCACAGAGAAGTGATTTTAACGAACTTCACCTTATATAAACTTAAGTGTATATAAAGTAAAGTGTGATACTGAAATGTGGGCAGATGGACTCCCTCCCAAAAGAAAGGAGGTAAGTCTAGTTGGGAATTTGTCATATTCTAAACTGGGTGTTTAAGTTATCCTGGCAGCATACTTCTCTGGAAGTACCTCTCATACTGAGTATAGTGGGGTTCCAGAAAAGATAAGACCTCCTGCTATTTGACAGGTACAATCAGTCCTAGCTCTAATAAATGCTAACCCTGTTTTACATACTTAGAATGTTCCAAGTATTGGTTCCAATATCTCTTTTTTACTGGGCCAGATTTAATAGATTTGTAACTTAGTGCAAAGATATTAGTCATGAAAGGTTACTGGCAACAGGTGGTGAACAGTTGGTAAGAATGACCAATTTCTTTTTGCAGTATTTTATAAGGTTAACAAGAAATTCATTGTGGCAGAAGGCAGGAGTGAACTTAAAGCCAGTACCACTGCAGATGTCATCATGGCCAGAGCCATGTATATGGAAAACATGACCCCAAGTTCACAAATCATAAGAAAACCTCACATGAACTTTCCTAGGCCACGTTTAAGATCTTAAGTTTACAGTTATGTATCTTACCATTTTTTTGCAGGAGGCTTGAAATGACTTCTGTATAAGCATCAATGTTCATGAATCCATTCATCTGCATAAAGATGCAGGAATGCATTGATATGAACACTGTGCATGGAATGCATCAAGCACTTCATTGAGGAAGTAGACCACACTTCAATTTATTTGTTAGTGAGTTAACAAAACATGGTAACAGAGGATTTATTATAATGCATAATGTGAAAATGGGTAAGGATCTGATTCTGAAAATCACTGAATGCCTGACAGGCTGTGTGGAAATGATAGACTCTGTGGGAAAGATGAAGTGTTGTGCAAAAGCTGCACTACAAGAGTGTCTGTCATCATGGCACTGCCCATGAGGCTAAATAAATGCAACAGCTGCACTCACTTTCATTGCTTCTGATTTTCCTTCTTTGGTGTCTAAGACTAAACAGAATGATCAAGTTTTGTGCAAACACAACATTTTCCTTCCTTCAGATGCATTCAGATATATCTGCTAGTGTTTATATATACAGAAAAAGGACATGTAGTATTTTAGTCCTTGCTGCAATATTTCTTTAATCAGGTTATTTGCTACAGGAAGTTTAGTCAAATGTTAACTACTAAAAACTACTAGAGTTATATTGCTGCAAACCTGTGTTGTGCATTCCTGAATACTGTTGGAGGCAAGAGCAATAGCTCCAGTGTACCACAGCAATGGCTGTGACACAGCTGCTTCTGTGTTACGTAGGTTGCCTTGTTGGGATGAAGGCTGAGCGATTGTGTCTTCTGCCTCTCCTGCTTGTATTTTGCACAATCTCTCTTCCGCATGATAAGTTTTTTATCTGCAGCAAGTGAATATTGTTCTAGCTTGTCACTTGTTATTGCTGTGATTGAAACTACATACGAAATTTCAATCAGATCTCCAGAGACTGGAGACTGTATTTCTGCAATATTGTGCAGACTATTTTGTATTGTTCAGAAAGATACACTAACTTAAGACAAACTCTTAGAACAAGCCAACATTTCCAGTTAAAACTTTCTACTTGTAAGCAGCAGAGTTATTCCACCTCTATTTACACATACAATTTATTATTTTAGAGATAAGACAAGTTAACTGTAACATCCAAAGTAACACCATCTTCCCTAAACAAAAATTAGGATCTACTGGCAAGGTCTTAAATGCTTATTCTTTACTGCTGGCAAAAAAGTGTATTTAAATGGTGACAAATACATACAGTTTACTCTCAGCTTTCTCCTGGTGATTAGATATATCTACACTAGCAGTTAACCACTTAACTTGTTTTATCACTGTTTGTATTTGGAAATGAGTGAGTCTATTTCCCCTTGGACAGCAACAAGAGACAATATAAGTTGGGAGAGGTTTTAATTCTTTCATTCAATATGAATCATGTATTAAACTTGAATAAAAAAATAGTGAAGTGATTTAGGCATCCATGCTGAGGGGTCAAATTTCATTTCTGTTCTTGTGTGATTCTCTGTGTGAAGACAAGTTGTCATGGTTTTGACCGGATTGACCAATCAGAATGACAGATGACCCCTCCCTCCCCCCCTAAGGAAAAGAGGAGAGGAAGGGATTAAAAAAAGAGATTTATGAGTTTAGAAAAAGCTAAACTACTTTAATGAAAATATAAATAAATATGAAATAATAAATAATAAGAAGAAAAGGAAAAAAAGAAAAAAAATAATACAGTATATCCAAAGCCATATCAAGCTCCCAGGATGACAATCACGTCACCAGCAGGCACAGGGGAAAGCCCCAGGCTGGACTCGGTGAGGGACAGGAGCCGGATTCCGGATCTGGAGTCAGGAACACTCGGATCGGGATCAAAGGCAGACAAACAGACAGGGTCCTCCTCAGGTGTTGGCCATTGAGGAAAGAGCTGACCCTTTGATCCCTCAGCTTTTATACTGAGCATGATGCAGATGGGATGGAATACCCTGTTGGTCAGTTTTGGGTCACCTGTCCTGTCTGTTCCTCCCTACAGGTGGGACCCCTCTACACTTTTCCGCTTCCAACGGGGCAAATAACAAATTTGCCTGACCTTGGTTGTTACAGCAATAAGCATAAGCAAGGGTCTCTCTGCGTACCAATGGTATAAGCAGGTCTTCTCAATGGGAGAGTGAACAGTTTCTGAACAATATGCTTTTATTTCAGAGTTTAGTCAGTTAGAAGAGGCCCAGCTGAAAAAGTAAAATTACTGAACAGAAAATTAATTCTGTTTCACCTCAAACCAGTAAACAAGTTTATAAGACTGCCTCAGTGACTTGGGAATCATAAAATTTAGTTTTAAAGGGAGCTGGGGCATGAACACTCCATGCTGTGGCACCCTGTGCAGGGACATCCCAGTTTTGGTTTGGGGACATAAGCCAGTATCCTCACATAGCAATGTGTCATTCTGTGAAGATGTAGCAACCTATACAGAGCTACTCCAGGAATCTCTCAGCTGAGTTCCCTTGATGATATAGACCTGATGTCAAGCACTTGCATGACTAAGTATCATTAAAAATCAATGGGATACTCATTTCTGTTTCCAGTAAGAATTTATATTCCTGTAGAGTATAGATGCTTCTATTCTTTCATCCTTTCATGGCAAAAAGCTGGCAGGGACTTCAAGAGAAGCTTTTTGGTGTCTTTTATACTGTCCCAATGCTATACGCCCAATGTTAGTAGCAATTATATGGTGGTGTGGGAAAAATATTTTCCCATGGGTATGATTACGTTCCTGTTTATTTTAATTTCTTTTTTCTGCTTAGTCTGCTTGCATATATATCTTTATTTTCTTTTCTGATGTCCTGTATTACCTAACTCTGTAGAACTTTACTTTGTGGACCAATATACATTTTGATCAAAAAATGTTACATGTTTGAGAGCTGGCCCTTAATGCACAGGATGAAATTTCTCTGCTTTCCTAGTGCTGGAGGCTACCTGTTAGGTGGTAACCAGATTCCCTTTACAGTCAAAGGAGAGACCTAGGCAGTTTTAGAGTTCACTTCAGCTCCTCCCAGAGCAGAAAACTGAAATAGGCTTGATGAATGAGTTTGCCTTTGGCTCTCTATTGACGAGCAAGAATGGAAATTCCCACTTTCCACAGCTCACATGTGCATATGTAACCTTAGATGTTATGACTTCTGTTCATTGAGGCTTATTCTCCATAGCAAAATTTTCTGGTAAATCACTGATTTTAAAATATTCCCAATGAGGACAACAGTTCTTAGTGTGGCTACAAGCCAACGGAGGGTCAGGATGACTCTGTCTGATCTGGGCTAGATACTTATTCAGTCTCCCAGTTTCTTTTATGTGGTTCATAAGATCAGACTTTAAACAGCAGTTTCTTTGTTTTGTTCCAGAGCCATGCCTATTAAAAAAGGTTGCATTCCTGGTACAGTTAATTTCCATTTACTAGAGCTGAACATCTTTTTGTTCTTCTTTTATCATAAAGAGAGATTGCTGGTAAGCCTAAAATTAGATCCATCAGTTGTTGGATGAATCTTTTGTTTGTGAATGTATATGTGCTTGTCACGCCACCCCTCTGTTCTGCTCGTCTGCTCAGTTCTCCTAAGTAGGCACACACTAAATCACAGGTTTTAGGTGTCGTGCTCCCCAAAAGGGGAGAGTCTTGCATACTTCACTACTTTTCCTGCACACAGGAACAAGGGAGAGGAGTGGCAGGGTGGTGTGGCCTGCATATATCTACGCAGACAATTATGAACAGTCCACTTATTCCTCTGGGTTTGCTGTGGCCACGGTGCCATGAGGGAAGCTGAATTTCAGCAGTACTGTGCTTTGTCACAGGGGGGAATCTTTATTCTATAGGGCAGTGAACAAAAATAGCATCTTCAAATGAATGGATGGTTAAAAACAGGACCTGTCAGTCTTAATAATGTCACTTTAAACTTGAACTCAGTATTTCTTCCAAATTTGCAGAGCTATGAATGACAAAACAGATTCACGTTTAGCTGGTGGCTGGCAACCACAGTATACAGAGGCAGAGGGCAGCTACTGTTTTGTAGCGGTGCAATTGTATTACAGAGCTGCTTAATGTTATGCAGGGAACCCGGAGGGAAAAAAAAATAATCACAAAGGGTGTTAAAATCTGCTGGGAAGGTCTAATTATAGCCGTTGCACAAAATGTTAAGACCTGTACGTAAGTCAGCTTCTGTGTGTTCCTACTTTTTGCCAGCACAAAATGTAAGAATCTTCTCTCTCCTCCTTCCTCTATTTCATAGTGGTCTATAGAAAGGTGAAGGGTATTGTTTATAGAGAGGCAGGATTTCAAAATTTTGTACTGTGCTGTCTATGGTTGTAGAGACTGGAAGAATCATGGGCAGTGTTCAGCCTTGTACAGGCATGAGAATTCATATTAAAGAAAACACTTGGAAATCTGTGAATCATCCCCCAAGCTCCAGCATATTTTCTAAAAGCACTCCAAGAAGATCTGTAGAGACTTAGAAAAATTGCCAGTACATTTCCAGCACTCTAAAGACATTCTGAGACATAATATGGAAACAACCAAAGCTATAAATTTCCATGGTAGGGGATGATGTGAAGTATTGATGACAGTTAAGTGAGATGAAATAAATCTTCATGTACAGACCAGGTAGACCTTAGAAAGTTTGTGGGGTTTTAAAAATTATTATTATTTATTCTATTTTATTTTATTTATTTGTTTGCTTGTTTTCATTAAAGATCTATTAACCTCCCTGCCTGTTAAAAGATCAAAAGAAAACGTTTGCAATTATGGAGAGGTGAGAGACAGCTTTTTTTGTTTGCTTGTTTTCAGCACTGGACAGCAGAGGGAATGATTAAAATTCCTGAAATTAAAACAGTCTGGGGTTTAAAGTACTCTAATCCTTTCCTTAAACAGAAATCTTCCTCATGATAGAATGAGAATGATTTTCAAATTCTTTACGAATAATCTTCCAATAGCAGTTACCCACCCATTGGTACATTGATAGGCAAAGCCAACCTTGTATCGTGGTATAGTTGTAGCACATACGGCCTATTTAATGCGTTTAAAATCGCATCTGTGTATCCTCCAATGTGACAACAGCAGGTATGTGAGGTGCCCACACAAGGGCAGGGGCTGAAAAAAGCAGACTTGGGGAAATGACGATGTTTTTTTCAACAGGAAGACCAAATCACGGCTTAGCTCTGAAGAATACAGTAAGAGACTAAACTCCATGTTTGAGACTGTAACTGATTCACTGGACATGGGGAAGGGGAGACAGTCCATGGTATCTCTGATCAGAAGGTTGCACAAGATCTGAAAGCACGTGATTCTAAGGGCCTAAAATATTTATAGAATAAAAAAAGCCAAGCAATCTTCTGCAAAATGCTAAAAAAAACATCAGAGAGTTTTTACAGGCACCTTCTCAATTAGGTAACCATCAGCCTATTTGGATGTTACTTATGTCAAGGCCCACCACGCATTGGTGTTCCTAGCTTAAAATGACAGTAATGGAAGAGTGACAGATGCTTTGTCTGCCTGCTGGGGAGTACAATCGTATGGAAATCTCCGGACCTTTTGAAACATTTATGTGTTAACCAGAAACTATGCTCTTCTCAGTTAAATACTCCTCTCCATTTGCTGGAGAAAGGGAGAAAATATGCTTCGTTTTGAAGTGAAAGCAGGCTTTGCTGAATCACACCAGGAAACCAAAACTGTATTCTTGATAAGAAGAGCTCCCTGTTGGGCACTTTAACAGCTCAAAGTCAACCACCATCTGCAGGTCTCTGAGGCAGTTTTCTTCCATCAGATAAGACAAATAAAAATCCTACAATCATCTCACCTCATTCTAAGTGATGCTGCTAACAAATTGGAAGCAATATTAAAAGAAAGGGTCTCTTACTCTACTAGTATTAAAAGTTGAGTAGAAAAGGATACAAAAATAGTGGAATATACACTAAGAACTCGTTGGGAGTCTGAGCCGTTATGTGTGTAATGCTATTCCACTACTCCAGTATGAGAGACAGACGGTGATCTTAATGAGAGGGGAAGAATCACTATGTCAAAATTAACTTGATTGGGTGCTACTTGATGACTTTATTTTTCTATTTAAATTGTCTTACTAAATCCTCCATAAGCTTTATACTGGTAAGTGCAAGAGCAAGGCCCTGTTGCTAGTCACATGGCCTCTTAATGGGTGACAACACATTTTGTGACACACTCTCCAACTATACTTCTCCCTTAACATTGAGGAATCGTCACAATAATGAGCTATCAAAAATCACGACTAATTTAGACAAATTGGAGACTAGATTGATGCTTTGTTCAGAGATTACTAGCTTGTTCCCTCCTTCCTCCCACCTGCAGAGAGGTAAGATAAGGTGCAAGTATAGCAGAGCACATCTCCTTCTTGCTGACCTCTGACTCCTACAGGCAGTTTGCAGGTGGGAGCATTTGTCACCTCCCTTTTCATCCCTACTTGACAGCTCAGACATGGAAGACACTGAACATACAGCATCCTTCCCCCTGCTCTTCTTAGATCCAAAATGCAGGCAAACCTGATGTGGGTGTTTTAGTTTAATAATGACTACAGGAGAATGGGACTTCAGCCTTCTAAGAGCCATGTGTCTTCTCAAAGAGCCCTCTGTAGTTAGTTGAGAGATACAGGCATTTCCAAAGGATGATTCACATTATCAAAAATTTAAGTGTGTGGAATAGATGGGATGAATCCTCTAGAGGAACAATTTTCTCTGCACTGTCTGTTCAAGTAACCCAGATGACAATCCCAGTCTACATGCTTGAATTTTACAGGACTGCAGTTAGGTGAGGTGAACCCTATCTAAACTTAAATTTGAACCACACAGTATCTAGAAGAGTACTTTAAACCACAAATGTGACTAAATTAAACCTGCATGCCTATTGAAATAAAATAGGATTTGGGTGTGGAGATCCATAAAGAAATTTTGGAAATACCAGTTTACCTAGTGGAAGCTGGCAAAATTCATAATCCTGTAACCAGACATTTACAGGCTGTTTTTTTTTTTACCACTGCAGATGAGTCATTCATATGAATAGTCCAAGAACTATAGTCGTGTTTTTCCTGTTCAAACATGATCTCTGTAATCCTTTCCATTTCTTTTGAGGAACAACTTCAGTGCTTTCTGTTTTCTTTAACACAGTTGTTGCTTTGATTAATGATTTAATTGTTTAAACAGTTGGAAAACGTAAAGACTGCCTTTAAGCCAGGCCCTATTTAATGAACAGCAAGAACAAAGAAGCTGCAGTACATGCTACAGAATTAGCTTAATTGTGGTAGCCCTGGTAAGATCACCAATTCGTTGTCCACCTCTGCAGTCTAGCCATTACTTTCCATAGAACAAACCCTGCCATCTATACTCAAAATTTAATCAGGAGAAAAGACACAACAATGGCACTGTGAACAACTTCTGGTGCAGCCTGTGCATAAGCTGAAGCTATTTTGCCTTCCCTGCAGTAGCGTGCTCCATTTTGCTTGACATGATGATAAAGCTCAGCAAAAAAGCAGCACTGTCGATCCTGAGGAAAGCCAACCCACATCCCTGTCTACCCACTCTTAGAAGTGTGATGAGAAGGCTTCACTCATTATCTTTACCTCTTCTTTTAAGAAGGATAGCAGCATGAGAGAGGTTTTTTGAAAGAAATATTGTACATTATGTCTGTGCTTTTAAGTCATATCTTCTCAAGTCCTCTGCCCATTTCTTTTCAGGTGACATTGGCCTCTTTCTTTCACAAAGCCTCACTCTGTTTTATCTCCCCTCCCATCTCCTTCTCTGCATTGACCTCTTGCCACAGTGACAATCGTCTCGGTTCCATTAATTGAACTTTGATGGTGTCAGAATACAGAAAGCATCACTGCGCTGCTGTACTGCCGTGCACCGCTTTCCATAAAAATACACTTTTCTCTTTCTTTTATTCAGCGCTTCTGTTTTTTAGTGCTCAGTGCTGTCATCACTTTACTTGCTTCCTCCAACTCGCAGCGCAGCAGAAAGTGGGAAAGGCAGTCAGCTTTCAGCTCAGGATGACCACTCAAATATATGGAAGCATCGAAGGTTTAGTTTCATAATATGTGAGCTGTTTTGTTCTTTTTCTCAGATTCAGAAGTGCTGAGAAATGCAGAGCAGGCGCCGCTTTGCTCTCCAGTTCTCTGTGAGCTACAGTTTGTTGGGCTGATAAGTGGCTCGGTGCTTGCACATGAGTAGCTCATGATAAGGGAAGTGATTTCTGTGCCCAAATGTCCTATTATCAAGAATCTACAACGCATAAAGTAAGTGTCTGCTCCTGGACAAAGATAGTGAAGTTGTTAAAAAAAGCCAAACAAAATAGACCTGCCTATGTTGTAATTAAAACCACGGAAGGTAATGTGAGTGCTATACATTCCTTGGGCTGTCAGCTGTAAAACCTACACTATCTTCTGATTTATTACATGATTTATTTAATTTTTATCTGCTTAAAAAATATTCATTAGGGATGAGCTGCAGGAGAATGATTTTTGGATAGACATGGGTCGAATTGAACACACAATGAAGGGTGACCTTTCAAAAGGGGGATTACCTATAAATAGCAATGGTTATCCCTCACAGCCTTCTGACATAAGCCTGCTGGGAGTATGAAAAGGAGACCCTTTCCACCAGTTCCTACAATATGATTTCAGACTGGCATATGACACATTTTGGCCATGAATAGCTGAAGAGAATTTGCAAAGGATCAAGCAAAAGCCTTAGCAGCTGGCTGGCTGTCGATATTCCCTTGGGCTTAACAATTAGCTCAGAGCTTCCTTGTCTTTCCCTATGAACAATGGCACACACTTCACTAGAAAGGAATATTAAGATTCTGTGTTTGAAATATGTCACTTTGGGAGCTCATTTATTAAAAAAAATTAATTGCAGCAATTTTTAAAATTAGCCAAGCACTGTCAGCAGAGTTTGTTCAAACCCTAGAGGGCTTCAGTATCAGGCTGCAGTTCTTAACTAATGTTTCAGCTTCCGCTCTGCATCATGGATCTATCAAATCCTTTATTTGGAATGACGAAGAATTGTTATTCCTGGTTATTTACTATTGTTAAAGTGAAAGAGGCGAGTGAATTAATCAGGAAAAGATATGATCTGTTCTGTTTGTAATGCTTATTTGCTTATTTGTCCTGTGAGATTGGCATAAAATAATATTTCAGAGTTTTTGTTTTGCAGAGCTTCATATGGAATAAATTCCATGGTCATTCTCCAAACAGACAGTGCATAGAAGATGATATACTTTTGAATAGTCAGACATGGACAGTGTCTGAATGCTCACGTATTCGTTGTGTGTGTCGTGTTCTCAGGTGCATCCTCAGATGCGTGCAGCCAGAGACCACCAGCAGCCCCTCCAAAACAGGCAAAACTGCTCTGTGTTTCTGACTCCTGTGGCCTCATGCGCTTAGAATAACGATTCTGATAAAAAGAAAACCAAAGCAGCTTGACTGCTGTTAGATTCATATTGGATAATTACTGTGTTTATCATCACTGTTAAAATAATGATTATTGGTGACCAGGATCTGTATACAAGATGGAGCCCATGTACTGTTGGTAAACAAAGTAAGAGACGGTCTTTGTCGGAAGGCATTTACAACCTAAATAGACAGGCAGACAAGAGGTGTTATTATCTCCACTTCACAGATGGTGACCAAGATAGGCTGGTATGATGTGCCAAGGGATAGAGGGGAGCGTGAGGGGGCAGGGAGGGAGCCAGCCAAGCGCTGAGGCTGGGTTACCAGGCTGCCCTGACCGTGACCACTCTTCTTCCCCGTGCCGGGCTGCCACCCCGACGGCCGTCAGGTGGGAACGCATCACAACCAGCTTCCTCTCCATCTGCTCCAGCCCCGCTGTTGCCCTCCCGGTTGATTTCTACCCAGCGGTGCCCGGTCCCTGTTTACCCAGGAAGTATTTGTTACTGGTTGGCTGCAGGGAAGGGAGATTTTTTTTCGATCCTGTCTTGCAGATGTCGTTTTAATGCACATTTGGCAGTTGTTTCTCTGCTTTAACATTCGTGATCTAGAAGCTGTTCACTTTGGATGTTTACAGCTGTTGTTGGGTTTAACAGCAGCGCTTCATTCAAACCCTGCTGCAGCCCAGAATTCCTCCCTGAATTTATCGCAGGGAAATGTCGCCTGAAAAAAGAAAAAAAAATAAATTAGGGTTCTTATAGATGAGCTGGTGAAAGGGGTTATATAATGCCATGCTGGCGCTCGAAACAGACTCTGTGACCCAGAAGATAGCTCGCAGTCCTGCGCTGCTGCTGCCTATGATACAATGACTTATTTTCAGTGCAACACCACTGAGCATAACAAGTTCTCTTCTGACATGAAAATCCCCTGAACGGTGACAGGGAGCTGATCTTTCTTTTACTATTGCTGTCCTGTGTTTACACTCACATGCAACTCCAGTCTAGGACTGGTGTCCTATTGTGACCTCTCCTACGAGGACAGGTATAGAAAAGGATCCCTGTCCTGAACCAGCAGGAGAACAGGAAATGTTAGCAGATGCTAACTGCCAATTTACATCTCCTGGTTTTCCTTCCAGCATAAAACTGAGGGAAGCTTTATCACGCAGTTGCCTTGCTGCTCCACTCTAACTGGCAGGTTAGTTTTTAAACGTGATTTATAACGTGGATCTTGTTTCCGTGTTGGAGTGCTTTTGGATTACAGCATGAAATTTGAATGTGTCTAAATAAAGGGAATGCAGTGGTGGCGGTGACTGGGAGGCAGGGATTATATGAAAGCTTTCAGGACACTCCGAGCAGTGTGCTGCAGTAGCCAAGGGATTTTTATGGGCACAGAGGCACGAAGTAACCCCTCTAATCCCTTTCTCACTGGCTTACAGACTCTGAAGAAGCTTAATAATTACAGGGGAATGCAGTCAAAGTGTTTTTAAGGACATATGTGCAGAGGCTTATTTTAGTCATTTCCTAACAGCAAATGCACTGGCAGATCCTCGAGGAGAAATCTGAGTGCAAGTTCTCCCTTCTTCTCCCCTCAAAAAAAGATGATGATTTACACTTATATCAAAAAGAATCTCAACCAGTGAGGAGCTGGGGGAATATTGCCTAGCCTGTAGGATTATGATTTTTCCACAGCCACACCACTCACCCCTCTATTTCTGGTGAAATACAAAGCGTATCGCTGTGCTGTTGAGCTCCCCAGATGGGCTTCTTTTAGTGAAAAGGCCAACAGAAAGCCTGCGCATTCCCTTTAAAATATTCTCCTTCTGAAGAAGTATTTCACCTTCTCTGAAATTACTGGTTCAGCTGATGGTGACTCTGCTGCTTATATATCGCTACCCGTAAGTATGTCCCTAACTGCGGGTGTGCTATATATATATGCATAGGCAGGAGGTGTCCAGGAACTGTTTCTGTGCTGAGCTTTAGTTTCACAGCTATGTCATTTTTGGAGGAATCTGTGCCTCAAAGGAGAAAGATATGGTGTTACTCTCTCACCCTAGGGAGTTTTAGTGATTTTTTTCTTTGACAGCCTTGCCTAATTCAAAAATTATGCCATGGATTTTCCCTCATTCTTCCACAACTGTAATCTCCTGAAAAAACTAGGCACAAAAATATTAGCAGCAACATGGAAAGTTTTTTGAGTATTAATGGTAGAGGAGGATAGGAAATGTATACTTGTTTTATGATGCGTGCTAATACAGTGCTTGGCATCCCACTGTTGTTTGGGATATAAACTGCAATAGAAATGAAAATACTTATATCTCATTATTGCACTACTAACTAAAAATGGCCTATTTTCTCAGCCTTGTAGCAAAGATGAAAGTTTTGTCCATATACTTGCCATTTCTATAAGACACTCTTGAGACCTCTAAATTCATATAAAAATATATGAGGTAAGAATTAACCTCAGCTGTCTGGAATTTCTCTTTTCGAATCGCAATATTCTGCCTGCATCATCAACAAGACCGTAACTAAAGTTGTGATTCTTTTCTGCTGGGGAAGATATTGGTCATCTTAGGATTGCAAATTAACTTTAGTTTGAACTGGTAACATTTGCTACACTAGGTCCAGTTTACTATGTGCGAAGCTCTTAGATGAAACAGTATAAACTAATCCAAGATCTGCCTTTCCTGATATTAAAAACTTGTAGCACTTTTTGAAGAGAGGGTGTTTGCCGAAGTGATATGAACCTAAATCATCTTTCTTGTGACCCCAAACTTTTTTGTCTGGGGAAACTGACTCTCCTTTTACTTAGTGCTCTCCCACCAAAGGAAGGGCAGCCTGTTTCGTGTTCCCTAAACTGTTCAGATTTGAGCTGATTCGGCAAATCTCAGGTTTCAAGATTGGAAGCTAGATGCCAAGACAAAGCAATGGGCATGTGGATCCCAGTCCATGATCCCTGGTTGGCTCTGCATGAATGTGGGTACCGTTGCACCCATGTCAGCCTCCTGCAGCCCTCATACTGCTTTCTCTTGCTTCGCACAAGGGATGCCAGAGACCTTCTTGACAGCAACAGGAAAAAGAGAGCACCCTACAAATGGGAAGGTCTCCTTCCCTGTGTGGTGGCTACACATCCATCCCTTGAACAGAAATTTAAAGTTGTCTGAGACCTTTCAGACAGCCACAGCACCTCCACTGATTTTTTGTGGATCTATGCCAGTCTAATGTCCTATTAATACATCCCAGATCATGATAATACAGTGTGCTAGAAACTCTTAGACTGTGCTATCTAAAAATTATTTATGCTGAACAATGTTTCTCTCATAACTAGTTCTGCAGATTTCTGTGGAATGATTTAGTGATAACACAAGTGGCATAATCCGGCCTTTCACATTTATAATTGGAGTTATCAGCTTAAAAAAAATAAAAATATATGTGTTGGATTTGGGTCTTAGATGCCGTTACCCCAAGGTGCTGGCTATAATCAGGTTTTATTCTCTTTGAATGTTTCCAGGAAAAGCTGCTTTCCTGAGCAGAAGAAACATGAAAGATCAGGAAAGTGACTAACAACATGGAAACCTTAATGACGCCTATCAAGTGCAATAACTGAGAACACCATGGATTGTGGCAAGGATAACAAAATGGGCTATTTAGCACAGTGACTGCCAGCTATTGTTTTTCAAGCAAATGACTGAGACTTGGTGATGATTAGTCTATAACCAGAGGAGAGGAAAAACACAAAACAAAATGAGAAAGGGATTGTAAAAAACAGGAAATAAAACCTACAGGCAGACTTCATATAGACATGAATTTCACTACAGAAATAGTCCATGATCCAAATTTACTCCTCTCATATGCCAATAAAGTCAGTACATTTGTACTAGGTTAAGTTTAACTTTAGCTTGATCACAAGTTAACTTCCTTTGTCAATAAATCATTATCTTTTATAGCTTGAATACGTTCAGCGCTGCTTTGTAGGCTTTTATGCTGTCCCTTTGGCTTTATTGGTAAAAGGGAATAGAGATGGTATTTCCTGATGAAATAGCTGTAAGCATTTGCAGCAAAAAATCACCACTGATGACAACTTTTCATATTGAAACAAACGTCATCCATAAACACATCCACTTCTGTGGTGGCCGTCTGCCCCAGCAGGGACCTCATGTTACAGTAGGAACACAATCTAAAAGGCAACATGGCATTAAAATATTGATGGAACGATGTTAGTAGGAAGGGGAATGCATATTTAATAAGTGCCTAGATGCTTTTCATGTACACATGTGACACCAGATCTCTCAGGCTAATCAGAGTGAGGTTGGGTCAGTCCTTGTGAGGGGAAGGTTCCAGACAATACATGGGATATACTGTTGTACCTGGCTTGAACATGTCGCTCAGTGCCTTGGCAGGAGGGAAGGAGCAGGGTAAGCAGTATCTTGAATCTAGCTTCCTGCTAGGGATGCTGTGCATGTACCTCCCCTTAGGTGATGTCTCAAAAGGCCCATTTCCTACATGACTACCTCCTTTGTAACGAAGCACATGCTTTGAGATGATGCTGTTGTAGCCTTCTGTGGCTGATAGGAAGGCTGGAAGACATAACACTCATTGTGGTTCCCCACCTGGAAGCTGGTAGGTGGCAGGACTCCTCATCCACTGACATGAAAAAGTTGGTCCGGAGAAAGCATCTGAGGGGGTAAGACAAAAAGTTCACTGTGTCCTGAACACCCCCTCACACAGAAAGGTCAAGAACAACATAACCCAGGCTATTAATGGCAATGAGCTGTAAAAGCTGTGGCTTCTGCATCATGAAGCTGTGGTTGTGACTACGATGCACATTAGAACCTGCAATTCCACTTTGGTCTGCGCTGGGCCTCCACAAGTGGGGCTGTAAAAATGCATGTAAAGGGGTGTGCACACCTCTGTGCCCTGGCTTCCCAAAAGCATGAACTGCAAACAGCTGTTAAGTTTTACAGACATGACACACAGCTTTCAAATAGTTGCTTGTAGATCCATAAATGTTAGCCTTTGAATTGCAAAATTGTCCTTTGTGTTGAAGTACACAAGTAGCCCCATGTGTTCTGATGTATGAGTGTCTATGTGTGTTTAGGTGCTTGCTCCTTTATTTGGCTAAAAATAATTTATAGCACTTACCAACAGTCCCCTGTACGTTTTTATTATTACCAGCTCTTCTTTAGCTCTCTCACCCCGTGCATTTGGTATGAGTAATAAAACTTACTTAATTGCCCCAATAAAGGCAACTTTGTATGCTTGAACTTTGATTTTGGAGGATTTTCCATTATATAACCATATACTTTTAAACATAGAAAATAAAGTAATGGCTTACTAAAAAAGTACTTGGAAACAGTGGTAAACCTTATTATGTCATCTTAGAATGTCATCTATTGGTGACTAGAGTGAGTTGTAGATTGCTCTTTTAGTTCTAATCACAGCCACTGTGTTTTTCCATCTGAGAGTGTGTGCTTCCTTTCCATCAGTTAGGTAGTGGCGAGAAAAAAATCTATGGTAATGAGAAAAAGCTCAGTTAGGGGAAGAGAGTGTTTTCACAGAACCTGGACAAAGCTAAAGCACACTACAGGCAATTATTTGTAGTCCATTACATCCCAAGCAAAGCATACTTGCAAAGCATTAATAGTTACGTGCGCCAAGACAGAATGGTGCTTTCATCGTAAACGTACTCCGTGTTCTGGCACATCATCGCAGCCACAAGTCTCTGAGGATCATTATGTTATTGCAGAGTTCCCTTAAGATGTATTCAGTGATAATCTTAGTTATAAAGAACTTTAGAAAAAGATGGAAATATCACTATTAGGCCAACTTTTACATATATTGCAAATTTACCATTTATAGACTCACTAAACTTGGGTTAGATTCATTTTACAGCTGTTTGTTGGTTTATAAAAATATTAATAGGATCAGTACAATTTATTTGTCATAGAAATGCCGGAAAGTAAGATGAAATAAAAACAAACTGGAATATAAATCTGAAGACTGGGAAACTTCTCTAGCTCCATCTTTTACCAGGATATTCAGGAAGAATTGAGTAAAATCTATTAGAAATAAGTGAAAGTGCAGGAGTTTTGAAGAATCAAGTTACTCAAGCCAGTAATGCCTGATTTAGAGCCTTTTCTGAAATGAAGGCAGAACACTGAAGACATTTAGCACGTGTATGGAAACACGGCAGATACTAAAAAGGGGCCCACAGCATCATCTCAGCTATTTATTTGGCATATTGAGACCTACAGAAACAACAGAGCAACCTATACAGAACCAAATGAGCTGGAACAATAAATATCTGTATAGTTTGGAGTATTCAATACAAAATACACATTGAAATTGGAATAACTATAGAGCAATCACACTGTATTACATGAAAAATGCCAATTTGGATCGATCTCTATCAACTAAACACCCATAATGGAGAAAAATACATCTGCATTCCTCTCCTGGGCTTCTCCTGGTTTATTTCCTGGGGCAGGCTGCCTCTAGTGGAAGGGGCAAGGGTGACAATGCCTGTGGGGTGGGCAAGGATGACTCCACTGGAGACCCTTTGCCCCCTGCATTATACATATGGCCTATTGCCCCCAGACTTTCTCCTGGGAGGCAGCCATTAAAGGGAGCCGTGGTTGCAAGGACTACTGACCTGGCAGATATCCTGCACTCCACTTATATTGACATTCCCAGAAAGGAGTTTGGATGCCTTTTGCTCGGATTTCCTTTGAAAGGCAAGGTCAAAAAGGAGAAGACATACCTTCAAGCTCCTTCTTCCCTCTTCTCCTCTAGTCTTATCCCAAAGGCCTGGTGCCTCACAAGGGCACAGGGGCAGAAGGACCTCTGGCAGGACGGAGGACCAGGTCTGTACAGAGAGGCTGCTGTCTATGTGTTGATCATGAGGAAGACTGGCTCAAGGGGGGCTGAGCTGGCTGGATCTAGACGAAGGGCTGCATGCGCTAATCTTCCGGAATTGAAAGGATTGGACAGTATTTTACTCACTGCAGCTCCAGATCAGAATAATTAGTGAATTAAAATGGATTTTCCACTAGGCAACGTGTTGCTGAGGCTGGTTTTGGAAGGGCTTTTTTTTCTCCTTGTTAATAAAAAAAATAAAAAGCCAAGACAGCTGTCTTGTGAGGGATCTGTATTCAATAGTAGAAAGCTACACAGCTGTGGAGTCTGGATGCTATCATAAAAATTGAATAGCAGAGACATGGCATTGCTGGAATACAACCCACTTTGTAAGTGTGCTGGGTGCTTGGAATGTGCATATCACACAATAAAAGTGCTGCTCTTGTCTGTGTTCAAAGCAAGAGCACCAATAGGCCTGCGAAGCTGATGTAATGAGATTCAGGCTGCCCTCAACAGCTGAAATATTCAGTTCAGCAAATGGATATTTCAAATGTAAATATTTATATGGGCCAAGGGCTCTTTGTTGCTCTGCTATTTTGACATTTTCAAATCCCTCAGCTTTACTTTTGTTACAAAGATGGCCTATTTGCTGATGAGAAGAACAAAGGTCAGTGGCTAGTTATGCAGAAATGGTGTCATTATCATAGCAAAATACCACTTCTCTCAACCCACAAAGCCGTGATTCCATATGCTTCAACATCATAACATACACATTGATGGAAATAATGCATCCCCCTGGTTGTTATGAGGAAATACAATAATTAAAAAAAACCACACAAAACAAACAAGTTGTTTGAGGTCCTGATTGGATAGAATGAATGGTTCAACAGGAAGAAATGTTAAGTGCATTTACCTTTCATTTCAGAAACATTTCCCAGGTGCTCTTAATAACCACTTGTTACATTTTACAGGACTGGTATTCACCTTCAAAACCATTGCTATGCAATTCTTCTTTAATTTAACAGTGTGCTCACTTTTTGGCTTTCACCCAATGTAGAGAGTTTGGAGAGGTTTAGAAGAGCTATATTTTAGCTAAAAATTAGTACTATTTACTATTTTCTAAGCTCTAAAGTTTTAAAATCAATACTACATTCTTCTAAGTATTACCTATATAAGTGATGCCCCACCTTTCTATTGTTAGGTGTCACTGCCACTGCTTTTTCCTCTTCCCGTGTGTACCCTCCATCCTTCAGTCTTCTGTCTCCTCATCCCTTCCCTACTCTTTCACTTCCCTATGCCTTCTGCTTTCCTCTCCTTTTCCTTCCAGTTCTTGGGTATCCTGTGGCTCCCTGGCAACATACTTCTGCCTCCTTGCCTCCCACCTTCTTGCTGTCTTCTGCCATTCTCCTGGGCTGCTGCTAGCTCCTTCTCAGCCCACTTCCACCAACTCAGATCCTCAAGCAGAGTTTCTTAGTTTGGGCTTCTCCCCACTCAGTACTAAGCCTGATTTTTCTTATTGCTGTGTCTCATTAGTGGGAACTGTTGAATTATATATAACAGCTTCTTGGAAACTTGAAACAAAGACTGAATGTTTACCAAACCACCCTTTGGCAGATACCCAGATTTATATTCATATTGTTGGACTTCTGCCATAAATTGTTTTCTATAAAAATAGAATACCAATAGTTTTTCTGAGGAATATATACACCTGGAGAATAAATTCTTCCCAGATTATCAAAGAAAATACAGTATGATATGGCCTTGCTGCTACCTGCCCAGGTGGCTTAGGTCAAGGTCTAAAAATACTTATTTAAGACCGCTTAATGTTTGGGACATCAGTATTGCTACTTGGTACTGACTGGTTTTGGTGAAGGATGTGTTGAGGCATCATTACTCATATTTGGTTGCATTCACTGCCCAATTCAGAAACCAAGAGTTAAACTTTCAGCAGGAGTCTAATTATGATTCAGATCTGGAGCTGTATTTGACTTGCAAACCAAAGTGGGGTGAAATTGTTCCCTGCAGGATTCCTTCCTCCAGCCTCCAGCATCCTGTGTGCACAGACCTCTGCTCATTTCCTCCACTCATCACCAAATTCTCATTCCTGGCAAGTGGTTTAGATTCTGCAGTCACTTGGAAAAAAAAATAAAAAAAGCATTGAAACATTCTTTTTCAAAGCAAAAAATGAACTACATTAATTGCCAGGGAAAGGAAGTTTCCAAGAAATAGCTGTAGAATCAGGCTACTGTGAAAGCACATGGGAGGTCAGCACACAGATGTTCTAAGAACGTATGGCAAAGGTTGGGACTGTGAATACATGTATTATAGGGTAATGAGCGAATACTGAACTTCACTGTAATTGCAGAACTCCATCTAGCCTCTTAAAAGAGGCGGCCTGAGGTTAATGACCTCAGTTCTCCTCTTGTCCCTCTAATTTTTCTCAGTTTTCAGATACAAAAAATTATATCTTAACATTTGAATCATGACTAACAAATGCTTTTTTGACAGAGGGATTGAATTTCCACATGGAGCCAATTGCATATGTTTTTAATGTCTCATAAGACTCTCAGGTCACAACTTGTGTGTATCCTCTGATGGGAATTGATTTGGAAAGATGCATTGGTGCGTTTGTGAGAGTAGTTTCTTGACCATTAAGTGTGTCATGGTTCAGTTGAATGAAAATCCCACTTACCCACCCTGACTTGCCAAAGATGAAGTGAGCATTGAAGTAAGCAATGTTTTCATCAGGCAAAATGTTACTTGAGAACGTAGTTTCCAGGTCACTGAGAAGCTTAGGCAGAGTAACTTCCTTTCATTTTTCTGTGTGCTTCCATATATTTTGCCTATGTGTGCATACATGTGTATATTCTGGCTTGCAACTTGCCCTAAAGAGTTGCTCAATGACAACTGTCACCTGATTAGAAGAAGATAAATCTTGACTTTGTGATAACTTTATGCTCCTTCACCAGTTTTTTGAGCCAATCACATTTACAAAGTTCAGAAACTGTTCATTTTTTGTCAAGTTCCTGAAGTACAAACACGAAGACCTTGAGTTCTTCTCTTAGTCCCATTGATGTACCATTGGAACCCTTTAGGCATCACCCAGATTCAGTCTTGCACTCTGCTGTCAGATATTTTTTAGTTTGTCCCCAGTATCAAATTATCGTATGTTTTGCCAGTGATTTCTTCCCTTTGGTCATCACTCTGACTCCCTGCTGTACCACTCAGCCCTGATGAGACACAGTTGGAGTGCTGGATCCATTTATGTGTTCCCCAGCGCAAGAGAGACCTGGACATGTGGACTGAGTCCAGCAAAGGACCACAAAGATGTTTACGGGGTTGTAGTATCTTTCATATGAGGAAAAGCTAAGAGAATGAGGACTGTTCTGCCTGGAGAAGATAAAGCTCAGTGGTATCAACGTGTATAAATACCTGATGGAGGGGATAAAGAAGACAGAGTGAGACTCTTCTCAGTGGCATTTAATGAATGGAAAAGAGAGAGAGGGCACAAATTGTTTAAACATAAACATTTTTTACTGTAAGGGTTATTGAACACTGGACCAGTTTGCCCAGAGAGTTTGTAGAGTCTCCATCCTTGAAGGTTTTCAAAACCTAACTGGACACAGCCCTGAGCAACCTGCTGTAGTTGATCTTACTTTGAGCAGAGGGGTTAAAGTAGATGATGCTCAGATATCCCTGACAACCTCAACCATTCTGTGATTCTGGAATTCTTCTTCATACTTCTGTAAGATCCTAACTTTTTTCTCATTTTGCATGCCTTCATGGTCTGCTTTTTCCGAGACAGTTCAGCTGAAGAGCTTTTGCGTGTACGTCACATGCTGGTATGATTTGGAACAAGCCTCTTGTTTTACTACAGGTCACATCTTGAGAACAGTTTGCCTAGTGATTTTCTTTCTTACACATCTGCTTATGCTCTTAAATAAAAGTTAAATTCTTTTTGATCAAGCTTTCTATTGCTTTTTTGGACCGAATGTATCTCATTATTCTAGAACAATTTGCTCACTGCAATTTTCTGACTTGCTTCTCATTGACATTTCCTTTTGCTTGTATGTGTTGCCTGGCTAGGTTTTACAGCATGCAGTGCCTAGAAACTTGTACACATACAGATACCACAGCATCACTTTGTCTCAGATCCTGCCACCTCACAGAAGATTCCAAACAAATTCTTCACAGAGCATGTTCTACACATTTGGATAGAAGAATATAAGTCTGTATTACCATCACTACCTAAATGTTGTTGGAACCATATCCCTGTGTCTGTACCAATGTTCATTCCTTATGAGGAAGTCAGAACTTTTATGTGGCTGGCTGTCCTTCTCTGAAGCAGCAGCACCTTCCAAGGAAGGAAGGAAGGAAGGAAGGAAGGAAGGGAGATGGAAAGAAAGAGAGAAAGAGAGAGAGAAAGAAAGAGAATCTTGGCAAAATCAGTGGAGATACAGATTTCCTAAAGAGCCAGATAAAATCTTGGTGAAGCGAGCAGCAAAATCTCCAAAGCCTTCTGGGGGTCCATGATTTTATCTTATTCTACCTCACTTTATCTCCCCATCAATTTCATTCTCCTCCAGGCTGTCCATCAACCCCTGCCTTTCAGTACTGGGAAAATCCTTCTCAAAACACTTGAAGTTACTCAGTGCTATTGATCACTTATGAAGTCATTTCCACAAAGCTGTCCTTCAGAAACTGGACTGAGAGCCAGGCTTAGCTCATCCATGTGAAAACATGACCAGAGTAACAATATCACATTTTCTAATCTGCCTCTTTCCCCCACATATTTTTTGGGGGGAGGAGAAGGGATAAATATGTACTGAACATCTCTTTTTCTTGCTACAAACACTTCTGAAAAGGCAGCTTTTTAAATAATTTTTTCCTGGCTATGAGCTGACAACTGAGCAAAACTGAGAGGGAATGGAGCCCTTCTGAGCTGTGGCAGCTGATAATTACCTTGCTCAGTGCAGGGCTCTCCATAACCCCAGCATTGTGAGAAGTGTACTTGATTACAGTGTGTAAGCCCAGCTCGGTGTGAGAGTTCTGCTTCATTAGGGAAATAGAGCTGCAGTGCTTTTGCTGATCTCATTTCCATCTCCATTTTTGCTCTTGTGTGTAGAGCTAAACTACCTTTGTGCTCAAACAGCTGCCATCCTTTTGTCCTTGGAGAGCCTTGCAGGTAAACGCATGGAGCCAAAACAGTCAGTGAAGTATTTGTGAAAAAAAGGAGGAGAGGATAACCTGGAGGACCACTGGGTGCTCTCCAGAAAGGAAAGTATAAAATTGTGATAGGCTTTCTCTGGGGAAATAATAGTCCCTATCATTTGAGTGGGTTTGTTTGCTCAGTCCTTGGAGGAAAAAAAAAGAGAACCAGTCTCTATCCCACAGGGAAAGAGGAATGATCTCCTCATGGAGTAGGCAGAGACTAAGTAAAATGATAATGGTGATGATGATAGGCCTTTTAATTTAGAAAAATGGGTACATTGAACATTGTGGCTCAGCAGCCTGGCTCCAGCTGGGTGCAGGGAGAGCCCGTGGCACTCCAAAACACTCTATTAAAGTAAGTAGGGACTCAGGGCATGAAGGGGGTTTACCTGAAGAGATTGTTTTTACAACAGACTGGTGTTTGCCAGGATGCAGGTTTACTTCTGCCAGTGATCAAATATTTAAGTTATAATTGTGTGGATTTCTGATTTGTCAGCATTTCAGGCCACTTATAATGACTTTTGGAAGGTATCTGCTCTCAGCCCTGGCATCGTTCCTCAGCACTCAGAAGTGAGTACGTGACCCTGAGTGCAAAGCAGAGACTTCATCTTGGACAAGGAAAACTATTTAAGCATCTTTAGACCTAACTGCAAGTTTGCAATTATTTATTCTTTCACGGACACAGTGTTCAACCCCTAATGAGGTTGTATCTCCATTGGCAATAAAGGGATGGTGCAAGCTAAGGGATAATTGGGGTGTTTCTGTGCCTTGTAATGGTGCAAGGACATCCTTGAGTCAGGGCAGACTGAAGCTAGTGCACACACAGTACGGTGCACTCAGCAAGTAGCCTGGGGCTGAAGGCAGATAAATATCCTCCAGAGACCATCTTGCTTCCAGCTTATTCAAGCACAGATGGCAAGTGAAAGTAGGAGGTGGGAGTATCACCCTCCAGGTAATGTTGTTCTCATGCTCTGTTATAAGATACGTTGCTGCCACATTTTTTTCTGGCTGCGGAGTCCCTGTGGGGTCAGGGCTGGGTACCACCATGGCTGTGGCAGATCCAGGTTGGCTGTCACCCTACTGCTAGCATAGATGTTAGGGTTTCAGATCTCATACCTGTGTTACGCAGACTATGAAGCAAGCTACTCAATCCGCTTTCTTCAGTTGTGTGTTTCTTCAGCTGATATTCCAAATGCTGCAGTTCATCTCACGGTGATTTTCTGGATGTTTTTGAAATCTGTAGCTACAAAAAGCTGGGTTTTTTGAGCCCAATTTTTTCCTTATTTACATCATTAACTTTAAAAGAGCTCCTCACAGCTAGCTGTACAAAGGGAAAATAGACTCTGATCTGACTGTCAGAAAATATAAGCCTTAGCTCTCATTTACATGACAATTTACATCCCCTCCTAAAACCCCTTTATAGTGGTGGGCCTGCTGTGAATTTGGTTAGTGCTGGGCTGCTACATATTAGGCATGATAGAAAAAATGACACGGTGCTCTTGCTCTCCTGGCCACCCAGTTCTGGTTTTCTGCACCTTCACAGAGCAATGCTTGTTCTCCTCAGCCTAGTACTATTCCCATACCTGTATACTCTGTAGCTTCCTCTTTGGTAATAATGTATGGAAGAAGAAGTTCTGCTACCTCAAACCATAAAGCTACTCTGAACTGAATAATGCTGCTTAAATGAAGTTACTACAGAAGGAAAGAATGGTCCATGCTATTACAACACAGAGCAAGGCAGTATAACTGGAAATCAGGTAAAACAAACAAAAAGCTCTCATTGTAAACAAACCTCTAACCTACTTTTTAACATTCCTCCAAAGAAGAATGAGTTTTATTTCCACCAGTGGCTGAGGTTTAAAATAAGATCTTTCCTATTATGCTGCTCATGACCTCCTTAGATCTTGTCTCAGTCATAGTACGTGGAATGAAATGGAGTATTACAGTGTTGGCTCCCAAGGGACACTTGAGTCTTAGTTACCTTTTGAATTAACTAAACCTTTTGGAAAGATTAAGCCATTCCCATGCTATTGTGTTTCATCTGGTCATTTTATTGTTTTAGTTAGCATTTTATGTTTTACCAACTTTGATCAATATTGTCAGGTCTCTCCCTCGATCAGAATAACCATGAAGACAGTTCACCTAATGAAATTCTTCTCAGCTTTCTCACTTCAGTACAGTCATTGGCCGTGTCATGAGCAGCACACGTGTATCCCGATTTAGTCTCTTCAGCCTTATTGTCAAATGTGCTCTTTTTCTAGGATATTTACAATGTAAGCACTGCTAAAGCTGTCTCAATCAAATCCTTGCAATGTTTTCATCTCTTTTTATGCAGTAAATCCAGTGGAGCCCTTGACTGCATACTGTATCGTATCTGAGTATTGGCCCCATGCTCTGGTTCTCAGGCAAGATTCTCTCCTTTGAATCAAGAATAGGCAGGGAAGAGGTACAGGCTAAACTGGGTTTGTAAGTCCATTTTGAGGCCTTTTTGAAGCAGTCCCAAGGCCTGCCTGCCTTATTTACACCTACAGCATTATGCGTTTTTCTGCGTTGAAACACAGTCTGCTTTCACTAACCCCTGAGGAACAAAGTGTCACCAACAGAGCAGAATCTTCCTGCTCCTTGCCTGCATCCTCTTTCTGGCTCCCCCTTGGACCTTTCATACTCCCCTACATAGGGGACTAAACTTATCCAAGGCTTTTGTGTAGAATCTTGCATGGCTGAAACTGCTTTCATAGAAATCAGATGTCCCTTTTTTTGCTCTCTTAAAAGCCAGGCCTCAACAGCAAGACACTTGTGTGACTGTAAATCAGCTTCAGTACATGCTTTGCTGTATCCCCTTGGGAGGACCGAGCCTTGTGGAAGGAAATATCAAGCTGCAAGAGAAAACCTTCTAAAAGCAGGATAGGTGTTGCTCTATTTCCAGCTAATGATGTTGGGGAGGGGCTAAATTTGGTACCCGAAGACTGTTTTTCTTCCTAGTGTAGTAAGGGGTTAAAATCTAGAGGGCAATTAAAGCATCTGATCATTCAGCAATTACCTTGATTTGATAGGTAAATCATTAACAGTGCTTGGGTAGGCAGTTGTGTGAGACCCATGGCAACTGGATCATACCTTTAACAGTGGTTGTGCCCCTCACACAGGTATGTCCACGTTGCAAGCTAGAGAGATCCAGGATATCTTTAAATCAGCTAGTCTGAGTCTGGGAAATGGTCTGGTTGTGGTTAAAGAGGGTAATTTAACCTGCCAAGAAAAAGGGAAAGAATCACATAAAGGTTTAGGGAGTGCAGCTTGTGCTATGCAGGTAAAAAACAGTGGTGTTTCAGTCATGTCAAAATGAAATCAGAGAGTGTTGAATCAGGCTTTTTTATTTTTAACCATGGGAAACAGACATTGAAATGTGTATGGGAAATGCAGCAGAATGTGCTATAGCCTAGGAATCTGCAGAAAAGCTGCTTTCACATTTTAGATAGACTGTTAAGGTAGGAGAATTAATAGAATTAGCAGCCTCTGAGGAGATACACAGCTTTCAGATTTCCTAAGTGGGTGGGTGTTAAAGCAAGGTGGATGATGGCAGGATGATTTTCAGTTTTAAAGAGAGCACCCGGAGCTCCAGTGAACAGCTTTAACAGCTTGAACAGCTCGCTACCGAGCTGAACAGCAGTGCTGGGGCTGGGGAAGAGGAATGGGGAAAGGAAGGGAGGGAGAGGAGAGGAGAGGAGAGGAGAGGAGAGGAGAGGGATGGAAGAAATAGCCTGCAGATTATCATCAGTCCCTGGCCGAGTTTACTGAAATACAAAAGGATGACTCTGTTGATTCAGTTTCACCTGCTGCTGGGAACCTTTTCCCCTGCCCTGCCTCACATCTGATCCCAGTGCTTCGTATAAGGCCATGTGTCAAGCACAAGGGAGAAAAGCTGCTGAATATTTTGGGCACAGACTCTTTTTTTGTGAAAAGTATGAGATATTCTGAAGCTGAAGCATGTCTCTTGGAAACACCTTTTCCCTTCTCTTTCCAAATCACATTTACTTTTTTTCTGACATTTATAATCTGAACTCAGGTCAATCTAATTTTAACCATAAAACTTACTCTCCTTTATCTTCTTTCCTGGCTGCTGTTTGGTAAACTCTTTCCTTCACAAGCACAAATCACAATACTGCAGCAGTTATGGTCTTTTCATCCTCAGCATCAGAACCATGTAGTCAAATATCCTATTTGTAAAGCTGCCTCATGGCTATGATATTGTGAACAACAAGAGTACTTCACATTTAGTTACAGTCCTCCCTCTCTAAAAGCATCAGACACTGATGGATAAGCATGTAAGATATCAGACTAAAGAAAGCAGCCCCCTTCCCTGCTGAGAGGGAGCCCTGAGTCCCCAGATGCCCCAGCCTGTACTCCTGGCTGACTCTGGACACCACTGAGGGTTGCATCCCCATGTCCCTCCTACTGAGAACGAACATGGAAGGGACACCGAGTAAATGCAAACAGATTTGATTTGATTTTCCTAATATTTTTTTTTTTTTGCTTAGCCTGGCAGCAGCACGCATGATGAATCTGTGCTAGCACATGTTCCTCTTGCTGCCACCCCCTCTTTGTCTGTTCAATGTCCTTGTCAATTCCTGCCTTAA
The DNA here is from genome assembly GCF_001431845.1 of Calidris pugnax. NCBI lineage: Eukaryota > Metazoa > Chordata > Aves > Charadriiformes > Scolopacidae > Calidris > Calidris pugnax. The sequence goes on along the minus strand of NW_015094506.1, from coordinate 12,084,326 downwards.
ATTGGGCTGCAGCATCCCATGTAAGGATCTTCCCTTCCTCAGCTTTTGTGTGTCCAAAGCCATCAGGACTATGGGACTTTTTTCTTGTATTACTGTAGAAGCAGGTCTTCTGGCTCCTCCAGCTCTGGGCCAATTACCACAGACTTTTGTCGGGCTCTCTCCACAGTTACAGCATGAAAGTAGGAAAGTGTCATTTTTCATGCCCTGATTGTACTAGCTCATCTATATTTTAATCACTGCTAAAGTGGCTTTTCCCCCCCAGGAGGCTTCTTTGGAAGATCAGCCTGAGATGACCGGAGTCCCCAGACATGCTGCACAGGAATGTAGCTATGCCATGAGGTCCTGTCCTTTCTGCTGCTGGGAGCCTGGTGGCAACAGGCTGCCTGAGATACCCTATAGATATGTGGGAAAAACGTGAAATCTCAGTGACTGGAGGCACTACATCAGTGCCAGGTCACTATTTGGCAGGAAACCAAGTTCTGGGCAAGTGCCTTGGGTTCTGTGGTGTTCCTCACCCTCCCTCGTTCGCATCAAAACAAGCAGAAGACCAGGAGGTGGTGGAGACATTCCCATAGGTCTGGAGCTGGGTGAAAATGGCCTGTGCCTGGTGCTAGGTGGGGTCCAGGCACACTGTCAGGGACCACCAGGCACCCCAAAGGGGCCACACAGCATGGGGAGCACATGGGGCTGTGCTGCAGTAAGATGGGCGGTAGCACCATGCCACTGGGAAGGTCACTCCATGCCACTTGGTGGTGACCACCCCATACCAGGCAGGGCAGTCTCCCCATGCTGTGCCCCATGCATCCTGGTGTGTCTTCAGAGGTCCATGCTGCTCTTGCGCCGCTCACTGCCTGGGGAGGGTGATGCAGGGAGGCCCATCTTCTCCTGGGATATATAAATAGCTCTTGCTGAGGGGAGCAGAAGGGGCTGCCGTCTTGCCAAGAGGACAGAGGCAGCTCGGAGAGGGCTGGCAGGGCTGGCAGCAGCCTCCCTGCTGGGCTGCACCTCTCAAAGCCTCCTCTGTCTCCGCTGGCTCCCTCTGAGCAGTTGCTAGGTAAAGGCAGGTGTGTCAGCTGAAGTAGTGGAAATTTCTATTCATCTTATAAATAGTTGAACAGCCCGACTTGGTGAAATGTGAAACGAGCAAACATCCCATCTTCTCCTTGGAGGGCAGATCGGGATTCAGTCTATAGTGCTGTCATGTCAACTGTGTCAGCGCCGCTGTTCATGATGCCAAGGCCCTATAAGTTATTCATGCGAACACAGCAAACAAAGGTTTAGCTTAACCGAGGGATGAACATTCCTCCACCTGCAGCTTTCTCCACAGCTAGACGCAAAAAGCACAGAGGTCACTTAATCTGTGACAGAAATAGATTGCACCGTCTTTGGGGTCAGTATGCTCTGCAAGTATAGTAATATGACTGCAGGCAGGCCTGAGGGCTTCTGGCACAGTGTCCTTGGTAGTAAGAGAAAATGTCATTAAAATCCTAATGCAGCTTGAATTTTGTCAGGGAAAATTATAAATTTCCCTTATAAACATGTTTATATACCAGGCTATTAGAAGGCCTTTTTCTCTCCACTAGTCCCCCATGCTTCTTGTCAGACTATGTTCACCCTTGTTCTCTGGTGTATTAAGAAAGACAGATCCCCACCAGGGGTTAATACTCCCTGTGAGACTGCGGGAGCTTTTCGGGACTTTCTCGGTGACTGAAGAGCTTCTGCTCTTGAAAAGATGAGACTTCACAGACTGAATTTGAAGCTATCCGTCAGCTTGGCAATATATTAAATGGAGTTTAATGTAGTGTTTCAATCACAGTCAGTTTTAAAGAAAAGAGGTATCTCCGTGATATTGCCTGAAAACAGATGCGTCTGAGCAAGCTTTCATATACTCTCAAAGAATCGAGTCATCAACATCATCTAGCAATGAAAGCCGAGGGGTGGGAGTAAAGGAATGTAGCTCTCAGCTCTACCACAAACACTTTAACTGGGCTGACCAAGCAAACCCCTCCTGCATCTTAGATGATCAGACTGCCATGGGGACACTAAGAATGACACACAGAGCAAAGCATGAGCATGATGTGCTCATTAGGTGAAAGTACACTGGACGTATGAATTTTTACTTTCTTTTGTTCCCTTTTAACGTTGTTAATAGGTGGTAGGATCACCCCGATCCATGGCTGATCTGTGCTCTTATCTCCACATGGAGGTGAGGACACAGCAATGGCCCTGGGTAGTAGTTGCTGCCAGGTTGCTGCCGTGACAGTGACTGAGTGGTATTGTCTGAAACTGGACCAGCATTGCATTTGTGTGCAAAACCAAACACATCCTTTCAGCTGACTGATGGACCTGTGAATAAGACCCTGCTCTCTCTTTTCCATGTTCTGTGCATAGCTGCTTCTGGAAAAGGGTGGCTTGTGGCATGCCAAAGGAGGGTGCTGTAATGAGGTGTCAAAGGGGGTATGGGAATGAAAACCGAGCCATTTAATACTGGCTTATGCCTCTTCTGCACTGTCTTTTTTTGTGAGACTCACATCCACAAAGGAGGAAAAATTCAGCCTTGTCATGTTAGCTGTGATTCTTAACCGATGTTTTTTTCCGTAATCTGATCAAATAAAGGCAAAAGGAAATCAATCAAAATTAACAGATAACAGTGCTCAGCACAAAGCTGGTGCTTCACCCCTTAGCATGTGATGTAAGCTGTAAGTAAGCCTTGCTACCTTTCTGGGAGATAGGTAAGTAAGCGGAGCAGTCATATTTAGCAGATGTAGGAACATGAAAGCCTATAGCTACAGCATGAAGGGGGAGGATAAACAATTTATAAGTACTTGTAAGTGATGATGGCACAGCTCTAAGTTGCAGTTCTAATTTACTGCTCTCTTCTTGTCTTCCCCGCGAGCTCCAGCCAGCAGATTGCAGGGCCATCGCTTTTTGAGCTCTGTGCAGCCTCAGACACATGCCGAGGGCTATGCTGTATGAAGTGCACTTGCATTTTTGAGAGCATACACGAATAGCATCACTGAAGTCAGTGGGATGCTTTGCATAAATAGTCACTCTGTGTACGGCTTACACAGCATAGTGCTTATGAGGTGAGCCACGTAGCCACAAAACTTAGCAAAATGGCATAAAAATACAACTATTTTTTTATATAGAGCTACTGCAGCCCATTGGCCTCAAAAGTCCCTTTTTTTACCATGATAAATGGCTAGCTCCCAAGAGCAGTCACTATTGCTATGGAGTACAATCTGACACAGAATGGCAAACAAGAGTTTATTTGATGCACAGTATTGGAAGTGAATTCATGATTTTAAAGCTGCCTTCTCTACTGGTCTAACCAAGCACGGTGTTCTATATTGTGCAAATAAATTACTGATGCGGACTTTTCTTATGCATGTTAATATGGTATTGCTTAAACTGCTATGTGCTCTCATTTAGTCTGATGCAAGAGGCCGTTTCTTGGTAGGATCCTTCATCACCCGAATGGAAGGCTAAAAATGTTTCGAAGAAATGTGTGCAGATCAAAGGTGCTGTTTGAACTGTACCTTAGTATTGGTGAGGCCTGGGAAATGAATTGTTATGGAAGATGTATTTAACTGTGAGTGAATATATATCTTACAGCAGGAGAAAGGAAATTGTAGTTTCCTTAGAACTTCAAAGGAAGGAAACTTTATAATGAAAATGTAATATACATCTTGACATAACACTTCAGATTTTGTGCCTCCTGCCATTGTGTAACCTTGCATCAAAGGATACCTGGGTTATTACTTGAGGGAAGCCATTGGCAAGGACAGCAGCACAAGCTATGGAGGGAGTTAGAAAAAGGGAACTATCAAAAGGATCTAGGATTGACTAAAATGAGAAAAGGATTGAATAAATTATGTTTCCCCATATTAAACCTTTATAGATAAATAACAGCTTTAAGAAGTTGTTTAGACGTCATGTGACATAGTTACTGTAAAAAAGTCCATAAATATTCATATATTATCAAAGTGATGCTTTCCACTGTTTTATTGTGCTCGCACATTGTGTGGGATTTGCTTCCCACCAACATTCATGAAAGTTCTTAGACTCAGCTGCTTTCAAGCAAACGTTGAGAGATACTTTTGATCATCAAACTCTAAATTAAAAATATATTTGATTTAGTAAAATTTCTAAAAATATTAACATTTCCTAAGAAATACATACATCCACTCAGCAGGTACTGTGGTGATGATTGCAATGTGGTCATTCTCAAGGGAGAAGAATGGGTTACCCAAGGATGTGGCTCATTTGTGCAATAGAACTACAAGTACAGTTTAAGTTTTGAATATTCAATACCTACAAGAAACCACTGTATGTCACAGATTATTCAAAAAAGATAATTAAAATTGTTGTGAATACTGACTGAAAACTACAGTGTGCCCATGGGCAGTTTGAGAACAGAAGAAAGAGGTAGTATTCGCTTAAGGGATCATTTGTCAGGGATGGTTTGCCAAGTTTAATTGGTTGCCATCTTTCATTTTCCATTCTACTCCAGCTCTTCCACTGCTTATATATTTTGTTGCTGAAAGCCTGGAACAGCAACTTAAGATAATACAGGTACTTAGAAATCACCCAGCTGATATGTTGGTAAAGGGATTTTAGAGCTGCTTGAAATTTTCTTAATGAAAGCCAAAGTGATGCAGAAGCTACATAACAGCACAGTTTGTATTCTGCTGTTCAGTTAATTCAAACATACACAAACAGCTTATGCAGAGCTATGTGAGACACAGGCTCTTCCCTTTTTATGTTCTTTTATGACCTATGTTCTTCCTTTTCTACAGATGTTATTTTGTAGATAAAAATACAGATTTCTCTTATACCTTTCAAGTTAAGTTGGTGAGCAGCAATATTACTCAAAAACTGGTTTCATATGGATTAGTATGTTAGAGTTGAACTCATAGATAGTATCTGTGATGACAAAGTATGAACTCGCATTTTAACCTTTTCCTCAGTGAGGTTGTCATTGAGATTCTCAGCCTTCACTTACTTTCTGAGAATGTATTAAGTTTGGGCTATTTTGCCATCCACCAAAGATGGTACAAAATAAGCAGTGAAGTCAGAGATTATTGAAAGTACTAATAGACAGACATTGGCATCACATAATCTTTGTTTTTTTCGGCAACCAGACAGCAACAGACAACAAACAAAATATCCTTTGGAAGTATTGTCCTCCTAGGTTTCTTCCTGGTGTCTGCAACAAAATCATGCTCCCTAAAACTTCAGGGACCACTTCAAAAATTGACTGAGAAGGTCTTAAACCTTCTTAATAAAAGTGTAACAGGTACTGGAATGCAAATGTTGCTTTCAAGAATGCTAAAAATATGCTTGATGCTCTTTACCTGAAAGAGAAGAGAAGGAAGTCAGGCTAGCTCACCAAAGAAGGCTGCTAGGCTGAAAGTACTGGCAGTATGATTATTCAGCTCCAACTGAACAGTAGAATACTGCTTACTTGGTGTGCTATGTCCTCTGCATATTCCCTTTATCAGCAGTAAATGGGAATTTTTAACTTACAGAGATTAAAGTTAATGGTGTTGCTTTGTTAACAAACCAGAGAGAGAGGTACACACCTCTCATTATCAGGAACTCCTTATTCACCGTTGGGAATCTGATGTGGTGCCCACCAGGTCCTTCCTGAGTGCAATAAATGTTTTGGCATCACTCATGTTGATCAGGCTCGTACAAAGATCTTCAAAAGAAAAGGGATGGATTACTGAAAATGTGTTGATTCCGTTCAGCTATTTGGCTGTAAGGAGAGCTCACTGGCTCATGAGAGAAGATTTTGCTGTCCAAAGGCTTTTTTTCCTCTCCCCATCTCTTTCATGGTGTTCTGCAATAAGCCAATATGGCCTGAGGTCACAGAACAGGAGAAGAAAAGGGACTCCATTTGCAGTATGCAGCAAACTGTTTATCTGTGAGAAGAGGTGTTGTAACAGCCTATCTGGCACTCAGTAATATGCAGTTGGTTCCCTACCTGCAAATCTCTATTTTAAAATATCCTAACTGTAAAACTGCAAAGCTTTAGAGCACATCAGATGCCAGGCAGTTTGACTCTGCCTTCCTCGACTCTGCGGAAATCTGTGTGAAGCATCTGGTTAGTACGCTGCTCTCTTGAGTTTTTTTGTGTACAACCCCACCTGCTCGCAGAAGAGGCTGTGATGTTTCCTCAAAACCATTTTGTGTTTCTTTCTGAGCTGTAAGAAATTCCCTTTCCAAAGATCTCAGCTGGGTCAGGGCCCCATTGAGAGTTATGGCTTAGCATGGACAGATGAAGGACAGAGAAAGGGGATATTGTGCTCTGTTGCACTGTTGCTTTCAGACTAGCCACATCATTTCTGGAAACTGGGACAAGTCAGGCCAGGCACAAATACAGCTCAGAGCTGTATCACATCCTTATGGACCTCCTAGATCCACTGCTGAGCAGCTGCAAGGGGAGCCAGATCAAAGGCAATGAGCATTTGTGCACTGCAAGGAGGACGGGAAGCCGCACTCCGCTGAGAGGCAGCTGCCCATGCTAAAGAGGATTCCAGTTTTGAGGAAGCTGTTTCCTTTGAATTGCTTAGCTCCTGATGTTATTGTTCCAAAGGTTTACCGGATGCTTTGCATGGCTTTAAATGTGAAAGCCCTGCTCTGTGGAGCTCTGAAGGAGAAGGAAGTGAAGCACCTGATTCTTTTGATTGAAAAATTTTTCAGTGCTCCGTGATGACATTAAAGGGTTGTGGAAATAGCTGCTTACTCAGGCACCAAATTTTATTGATGTAAAGAGAGCAGAGTATTTCCCATTTATTTTTTCTCACTGATAGCACAGAATTACATGGCTGAAGGCTATATGTTAAAAACACTTAACATGTACTTTAAAACAAGAACCAGGCCCTACAGGAGTTACTTATGTTTGAAGATAGACATAACTCAATACGACCCACAGAATCACACGGTCAAAGATGTCACTAAGTGAACCGAATATGTTGCTTTGGCAAGTATATATTCAAATCAGCTAGTCATAGGTTGCAATCTAGTTCTTAAGATGTCCTTGAGAAGTGGCTCATAGATATCACGAACTGTATTTTTATTGGTGGTCAAAGCTGCAATGTAAATCTGTGTATTTTACATTCCAAGTTGCAGCCATCCTCTTACCATCATATCTCTTACAACACGGAGCTGGGTCAATGATTGTCCAGGCAATGTAAAGACAGCAGTTTGGGAATGCTCTTGAGGACCATATACATAGAATTTTGGTGCTTGGTGAAAATAGAATTACTCCAGCTAGTTTTATCTCATAATTTATACTGAGTCATAAGGAATGAAAAAACAGTGCCACGAGGCCAGCTCCTGCTGTAATTATTTAAAAGTATGACATCTCAGGAGTTATATTTTTTGTATTGTATCAGATCTTGTTTTTAAGCGATTATGCCCTGAATATTCTGATGCCTGGTGAACTGTGTGCCCGGTCTATCTTTTGGCAAGTGTTCAAAGCATAAGAAATTATCAGTGTTTCTGGTAAGCTAATGGAATTAATGCTGATGCTCGGCATCTTTCTTATTTTTGACTTACCACTTCACAAATCATTTTATGCAAAAATGCAAACAACAAAATATAAGAAATACCTTTACTAAAATATCTTGTTATATACAGTAGATATTGAATATTACAGGAAAAAATAAGCCAATCTGGGGTTGTATGTTCACCTACTATTTGCATGGTAGAGTAAAACTCAACAGTAAACTGACAGGTAAAGACCTATCAACCACACGACAAAACTAGGTTACTCCTATTAACAGTAATTCACATCTTTTTTCCTTGCTGGAATTGACACAATTGATAAAACCTTTTAGTCTTTACAGTGCAAGCAATTGCAGTAGAAAAAAATACTAAATAATAAGTAGATGACTAGAAATAGCATTCTCTTCATTCCTGCTCCATGCATTTCTGCATGTGACATTAGCAAGCTCTAGCTTGTACGTTGATGATAGCAAAACAATGCTGTAAGAGAATCAAATAATAATAATAAAGTATATATCCTGGCTTTAGATTTCCTTCCTGTTATTTTCCTAAATGTTTCTCTCCCCTCCTTTTTAGAAACACACAATGAACCTTTAAAAAAGCAGAGCTGCTTTCAGAATTGCTATCGTCATCCAGATCAATTTGGAACAAAGTCCTGCCTCCCAATCTATTCTAATTTCAATGTACACACTCTGCTGGCTGGCTGCCAGCATGGAGCTCAGGAAATGATAAATACCCATTTAGTCACAGTTGCACAGATTTCCCTGGGACAGTAGGTTGGGGCTGCTTTAATATCCCCAAACTTACTGCACATTTACACATTCACTAACGTCACTCAGAGTGATATTTATATGCTGGGTGTAGGAATGACACACGGAGGGGAAAGAATGTAACTTACACATGCACTTCAAGAGGGCTGAAGCTCTGAGTCCTGCTTGCCTGCCCTGAGTTGATAGCCTTCCACCTCAAATAACTGTACACAACAGGAATAGAACATTAGGTCGGACTAATCTAATTTGAAACAAGCTGGCCATAGCCAGACCCTGTGAGTCTCAAACGTCTTACAAACTGGTTAAGATAACTATTTGAGATGACTATTGAGTATTGAATATATCTCTCTGTAGTTAAAAAGTGCAGCACGCTATGCAAGGAAAATAGGCTGTATGTATTGACTAGTTTGTTCATGAGCTTGGTCTTTTTTATCTTTCTGAATTGTTGGGGAGATTTGGTGGGGTTTTTTTGTGTTCATCTAGGGTATTTCCAGAAAAGGAAATGGGGTGAATTAATAGCTTTGGATGATTTTTATGTATGGTTGAATCTTATATCTTTCTCTCCAATTATTTGAGGAATGGATGTTTTGCAAAGCCTGACTCTAAATTCAGGGTAAATACTTTCCAAAGTGTTTTGAATTTTTTTGTTGCTTCTCTTGTTGATAGGTAGTTGAGTGCTATTAAAAGCATCAGTTTGAATAAAAGCTGGCAGCCTATAATGCAGGCAACCCCAATAACTGGAACAAGGTTAACAAAGCAGCTCAAATTTTTTATTTCCATTAACAAGTCATTGAAAGACCAAATAATTAGTTAAAGAGTAATTATGGATATTTAACTACTACCGTAGGCAAGAAAGGTCTCCACAGTTAACTCAGAGTCTTGCAAAGTATCTGATGTGCAATGACAATGTTAAAAACACATTCTTGTTTTCACTAGCATTAAGTACAAACATATGTTTTGAGCTGGATTCTTTGCTGCCTTGAGTTTGTTCTCAGTTTACTAAACAGGAGATTGCCGTGACCCTTATCTCAGTTTCTTGGTCCTCTGCTCCCACCTCAGTGCAGGTGAGAACAGCCAGTTCTATGGTTGCCCGTTATATGGGGATTATGGGAGTTTTGCTTCTTTTTCCCAGTCCAGTCCTTTCTCATACCCATGGTGTGGTGCCATAAAGATCCTCCTTATAATGCCTCCCCTGGATAGAAATTCTCTTGAGAGAAAGACGCATGGCATTTTACACCGTTCACAATTTGTGAGTGTCTCATTCAGAGCAGAGTAAGACAGAAAGGTGGAGCTCTGTCTCTCCAATGCTGTACCAAGTAGCGGGCAGTGAAATTCCTCATTGTTATCTGCAGACATGGGTACAAAAGGCAAAAAATAAATCACCAAGCAGACCATCTAAATGAAACACACATCCATTTCTGCCTTTCTTTTTACCAAGCTTTCAAATGGCTGCTGCCTTTTAAAAAATATCATGCAAGGACTGCTTTGTAACAACAGCCTCTACCAGACACCACCATCAAGCCAGGCTGGCAGAGCAATGGTGACCTTGCCTCCCACCCCTCTGAGTGGGGCCTTCAGCAACGTGCTTGCCTTGTGAGAAGGTGGAAACATGCAGAATGGTGGCATTGCTGTTGTCTCAGAGACATAAGGTCAGAATTAAAAAAAGTGACACAAGTACACAGCTTGCTCTGGCTCAGTGCTGGCTGTATGAAGAGATTTGTGATGGGGTCATTTCACTTAGAGGTCTATGGCACAATGTCTACAGGTGAGATGATTCCTTTCAGCTTTCTATATTTTCATTGGGAGAAACAGGCATTTCTAGAACACAATTCTTAAGATTTATTTTAAACAATATGGCCTGAACCACTCTAAAAGTGCCTTTGTATATTGAGGGGAGCCCAGAGACACTTAAAATTTTTAACTAGATGTTTATACTAGATGGTAGGGAAGTTTTAGTTTCAAATCTCCTAACAAGATATTGCTAAAGTGAGTATGCTTTTGCAGAGTTATTTTTTAATAACACCCTGACTCTGATCATAATGTGTCAGTAAAACAGTTTAGACTCAAAATAAGTTCCTAAGGTTTTAACCAATGGATGGTTTCATAAGCATTTGCAAATTAAATTACTTGGGAATACAGACAAAATATGCAGAGAGACTAAAAGCAAAGAAGAAATCCCTGCTAAGTGTCCTTTTCAAGTTTCTGTAAAGGCAAGAAATGTTTTCAAGTATGAATTGCTAAGGAAGTGACATTGTTAGGAAACTTATTTGAAAATTAGTATTAATGAGTTTTAAATTTACATGTTACTTTCTTCCATGCAGGCATGGAATATTCTTTCTGTATTTCACAGACCAATTTAGAAGGACAAACCTGACTGGAAAGAGGTGTTTAGCTAGGCCATCCTTATCTCCAGCTCTATCTTATTCTAAGAGTCTACCAGTGTTACTAGTTTCAGTTGTCAAAATTCACCTGCTAAACATGAAATCTATTTTCTATGACACCTTTTCACTTTTTTGAAAATCAAGCTGTGTGGCTGGACCTGATCCTGAAGAGGGATATGTAGTTGCATGACCACAGCCATGCTGTGGGATGTGGGATGCTGGGCTTGTCAAACCTGATGGTGACACCTGGGGGCTACCGCAACCTGGACCTTAGCTTACGCCTAAATATGTTGTGTGTGAATAGCTGCTAATTAAGTTGTTCTGTGAAAATTAATTTGCAATCATAATGACAGAAACAAATGGGCATTTGCTTTGCAGAGTGTCTGTACTCCATATTAAATTAATTTCTAAAACATTGCACTAAGCTATATTTTCTGGTTCTATCAAATGCCAATTTTTTTGTCTTCTTATAATGGCACAGTATATTGACAAACATTACCATTAGAGAATAAGAGGGGAAAGCAAGTTCTTTTTATCGTAGAGAAAAGGAAATGTATTTTGGGAATAAAGTAGCTAAGATACAATAAATTAAGTTCAGCGCTCACTCATATCTATATAGGGATGTTTGTGCTTTCCTAGTATTGGTCTGTGAGTCATTGCATCCTTTATCTAGTAATATGGTTAAATTCCAGGGTTATCTTGGCTTTTTCTTCCTCTCCAACAGAGACACGAAAATTTCCTTGAATGCTATATTCTCCAAGGTCAGCAAAACATTGTTTTCTTTCAGTGATCTGGGAAGGAAAAGCATTCCTGGCCTTTAAAAATATGTATTGTCTACTACTGGATTTGCAAAAGAAGCCTAATGAAATCTGTATGAACTAGAAAAGTTGTTTTGCAACAAAGCTATTTAAAACAGAATCCGAGTTGATAATAACAACATTTTTTATATGCACAGGAGTGCATGTGAAATAGAAACCTGTATTCAATGCAGGTACTTACAGGAAGATTATACAGTTGATACATTGATCACTATTGGAGATAACACATGTATAACTGTCCAGGCCTAATATCTTTTAGTGCGCATCTTCATCCTGGAATAAATAGAACCACACCGTGTTTTGCAGCTCCCTGTTCATTCTGCCGAGAGGGAGCCTGGAGAACTTCTGGCTGAATTGTACAAACAAATAAAACTCGGTAGTACTTATTCCAATTTGAAATGGGACTGGCAGTCCATTTGCTTACTAAATTTCAGGATAAGTTTTCCATGGACATTTCATTTGCTGAGGGTAAATTCCAAATATGCTCACAGGAGGGAAATTGTAACCTTGTGTACTAATGTGCTTATAGACTGTTCACTTAAAAATTATACACATCTGTTGTTTTGGTGATGTGAGCAAAACTCTGCTAACACTTAGTACCAATAATAAATAACTTTCCTGAGGTGTCTGGTTGTTTTCCAGATATGAGTTAAAGAAATGAAGGGTAACGCTTTCCCCCAATTGCTTTTGAGTTTGTAATTAAATCCGTATGAGAAGAACTGCTTGGTGGATCGGGGTGAATAAAGCGCTAATAAAAACAACTCTAATTTCCTGGCCAGTCACTGTTTTCCTTTCCTTGTGCACCAGTGGCCATTCCAGGGATCACTGCCAGATCTGCAGCCATGTCCCCTAGGGCTTTGGTCTTGACACATCTTTCAAAATAAACAGGACAGAGGATGTGGACAGGCAAATCAGTTACACAGAATCACATAAAGCTTCAGAAACATCGTTTCTTCTTGCACCTTGGAGTCTTGTTTTTACCAGGTAGTGTGGAATAAGGACATGGACATGTGTATTTCCAGTGAGGCAGTGCTTAATTCCCACCTTTACTTATTTTGGGATCTTTCTGACTAAAACCTGATCTTGATTAAAATGGAAGTCCTGCTGTATCTCTCTTTAAAGTTTTCTTAAACATTTCCATTGCCTTAATGAAGTTGAAATCAAGCCTGTAGATTGGCATCTCAAAGGAAAATGTGGGCACTACAATAAAATGATGTGGGTGAATCAGTAGGTGTCAGATTGCTGAGTCCATAATGAATAATTATCTCAGCATAATTGTGTGTGCTGTTTTTCAAGCAAGATGTAAAACCGAGGTCCTTTTGTCTCCTGGTAATTAAAAACACATCTCTTGTGTGATTGCACATTACGAAAGAGTATCCCTTTCGGAGAATATGGTCTGCTAGTGGTATCCAAGGTTGGATAAGAAACCATTATACTGATAATTAGAATTGGCTGTCCTGTATAATTTTCTCTTCCAGCATCTCTGATATTAATTTTTGCATTTTAATTTCAGTTTATGCACATATTTTGTAGAAGCAGCTCATATGTTTTACTTTCTTTAATACCTTTTAGTTGCGTGTATATGAACAGGGTTTTGATACTCCCCCTGGATCAGCTTTGATATAATTTTGGGTTCAGAAATCAACTGCTGGATTTCAGAAACAACTGGATGCATTCATGGGATAAAAATACCTGCAGGAGTGTTAAACACATAGACACAACTTTTGGTTCAGGAAACCCTTGAGTTGCAAACATAAAAATTGGGAGAATATCCTTAAGGTATAGACCTGAATGTTCCCTCTGTTCTTAAACTCTTCCCTCAGTATCTGCCGTTGTCCACTGTCAGAACAAGATCTGAGGCTATACATATCTTTGCTTTTATCCAGAATGGCCTTGCTTAGATTTCTATGTAATATAACTTAACTGCTGAAAATAAATGTCCTACCATTAAGATTTCTTACCAAGGCAGGGAAACAAATCTGGTTTTCCAAAAAATATTGAAAGTTTAAGTAGATTATTTTCTCTTGAAGAAATGTTACATGGGAAATATTTTTCTATAGAAATATTCTTGATCCATTTTATTACCCAAATGGGCATCTTTTATCAAAATGTCTTGCACTTTCTGTAAGTTATGGTAGTTTTTTGGACATTATTCCTTGGCCTGCCCTTGGAGCTATTATGGGAAATTGGATGTAGGATAATAATTTCTCATGCTCCATCCAACTTCTTTAGCGTATCCTCTCTTGGATTTGCTTGGTGCCAATACAATTATTCTGAGTGGAAGAGTCACGACAGAACAAATGTAGATGAGGCATAGCTAAAACCACTTTCATGCATCTATCCCATAGAGAACCACTAAAGGATAGTTTCGTGAAGAACAGTGAGTCTGACTAATTAAAACTGCATTTCTCACCTGCTGCTCACAGCCAGATGAAAGAATTGCCTTAGTGTACAGTGACAAACCAGGCATTTGGGATTTTTCTAAAACGTTTTCTGTGATTATTTACTGACCATAACCAGTATGGGCTGCTTTTGCCTTTACCCTTGACTGCCCATAGACTACACCTGCCCTGCCTGTCAAAGTTTGAATTTGAGATGGATATTTTTTTTTCCTTCCAGTAAAATTGGAGAAAAAAGGGGTAGAAAACATGAAACCTCCAACTCTGAAGCCAGGCACAAAAAATGTGAAGCCGGAGATGAAATCTACCTGGCATTTTTATATCATCATAACTGGACAAGAAAGAAGAGGAGAGGGTACCTTTCATGAACCAACAGCAGGGAGAAGGAAGAAAACAAATAAAGAGTGAAGATGGCTTGGTCATTGTAATGGCAACTAGGAAATCAGAAGAAAATCACTGATTGCTCTGTGACTGATGTCCTGGAGAAAGAATAGCCTCATGCTTTATCAATTCAGACATTAGATTCTCATGTGAAACTATGATAACGTAGTGCATTCGCTTTGTGACACTACATGATGAGGAGGCTATAAACTAAACAACACTTATTTATGCTGGCTGAAGTTTGACTGATCAGTGGTGAATGCAATTTTGAGCTTATTAAAGAATCATCAGGATAGCCATGTCTTTGGTTAGGTTTTGATTAAGCAGGAAACCTGAGGCACTGGAACTAATGTTTCAGACTGTTCGGAAAAAAATGGAGTATGTATAACCAGGTCCCGATCCTGCTACCACATTGTAAGTATCAGATAATGAAATAAGAAATTACAACTTCATTATATTTGTATGTGTGTCCTGGGCTGGTGGAAATGTGGAATCAGATCTGGCAGTCAGGTGCGTTCTGTAGTGAGCCTGGGGACCTGGGGCTCAGGTGTACCCTGTGCTGATTGAATTATGAGACCTGGGCTTGTCATGCGACATTGTCAAAATAAAAAGACAAGTCATGTGCTCGGGGAGGTATGGAATAAGGCAGTTCTCAAGCAGGAGGCTGAGGTGTTTTTTTCTCTTGTGCTTGCCAAGTGCATTTACACATGGAGTTCTTGGCTGCCACTTGTGCAGACTTCCCTTGGAAACATTTTCCATCTGTCATGCTCACATGCAAAAAAAAAACACCCCTGGAGCTTCCACCCCCATCCCTGAAACGGAGCCTCTCTTTGTCTCTTACAGCTTTCAGCAAGACTTTTATTAAAGAGGGGGGGGGGCGGAAATACAGACAAGGTGCTCTCTAACATTTCATACCAGCAAGATCACAAATGCCTGCGATGGCAAGGAGAAAGAGATTCAGTTTCACCTTGACTCCTTGTTTCATCCGCTAGCAATCCTCCCTTTATCTGCAGCTCTCTAAGCTCCATCAGCTGCTCCATCCGGGCCTACTAAGAATTAAGAGTCTCCTTATCTGTGGAAGAAAGTCAAATAAAGTGCAGCCAGAAATTCCTGACGCTGCCTCCTCCTATACTTAGAACTGCATGTAAAGCCACCTTCTCCTCAAAAGTAGCAGAAATCTCTCTCAAACTATGTTTCCTAACAAGATTCTCTCTTTTAATTCTTCACTGACATCAACAATAAAATGACAAAAAAAAAAAATCACTGAAACAATACAATTAGAGGATGGGCATCCTAAGCCTGATCCGTGATGATGCAGAGGAAGTACATGAATCTGTTATGTCTCCTTTCTTCAAAATTGCAAATAAACCACTTTCTTGTCTAATGATTGTGACTTGCAGAAGGCAAACTTTGTGAGAGAGCTTTATAATCTGTACAAGACATATATTGAATAGATTGGAATTTAGGGCATCAGATGGCAAGAAAGCCAATTGGCACTAGGGTAACTGGATCTTTTGAGCATATGGGGTCTTTCTTTAATAGAATTTCCTTGATTTAAATATCTGCTTCACACACTGTGTGAAAAGAAGCTGTATATTGAATGGCAAGACCTGCTTAAAAGACAGGCTGCTGTGCCTGTCATTGACAGTGGAAGTCTGAAGCTTCTGTTGTATTTTAGTTACATTTTGTTGATAGGGACATTTAAAATTATCTGTACGTATAAGAATATTAGAAATGAGAGTAGGTCTTATTTTTCAGAAGGACTTTTTGGTTTTCCTTTTCTACTCTCCCCTCCTAACTCTACACAAGCCATTCCCCTCAAGGCTGTGGGAACAACAGGTTAACACATTTTCCGTGGAGACCTCTTGGGCTGCCACACATTAACTGGGTTCCTTCATCTCTCCTGCACTACACCACATGGTGCGCCAGGCTGTGGCTGGGCTGACAGGGCTTTGCTGTGACTCATTAGAACAGGAGGCACAATCAGCTGGTGCAGTAAAAAAAAAAAAAAAAAAGGTTTATCAAGGATAAAGAAAACAAGTTATTCAGGGGGAAATGATCCATAACTGTTTGTTATTAAAACCTTTAAGAATTACTCGTATAAGAAGAAAAGAATTGCATAATAAATTTAACTCCCCGGTTTGTTCTCAGAACATGAGTGAGTCAGGGTAAAACTATCCTGGGAGCCAAAACACACAAGTGCTGAACGTGCTCTTCGGCAGGCCTTTTAAAGGTGTTTTTACTGAATTTAATGTTTTACTGTTTCATTCAGTATGGAAGAAAAAGAAGGTGGCAACCACGTGAAAGTTTCATTTCTTTTGAGAAGGCAGAAGACAGAATATGAATTGGAAAAGTTCCTTTGAGACCTCCCTCCTTACAAGTCCAAAAAATGAATACAAATCTAATGATATCATTGCTAATGGAAAACATATAGACACGAGAAAGTACTCTCAGTTTACCAGACCAGCCCTGTTGCAGAGATTGTCATTGTATCCTTCTCCGCATCCCTTTTCAATTTTTTTCAATCGTTGCTGTACACTGTTATCCAGCATCCATGTTTCACCGCAGAGGAGGCTGCAATTCAGTTTTGGCTGAAGAATTCATGGTTTTGCAGGGACAAGAGGGGAAATGGTAGCACAAAATGGCGAAAAGGCGAGATAAATCATGCAGTGCCCTCTGATCTCCGTGGTCTGCTGCCTGCCAGCAGTGACCCCAAGCAGAGTGCAGATGCACACACATGGTTATATACTGCCAGCCTCTCTCTTCTACCCTGCAGTTGGCTTTGCCTCGCCAGCTGTCCTCATACCGCAGGAAGATATTCCTTATTCCTAGGCCTGCAGGAAGTGGGGAGAGGAGGGAAGGAAGAAGAGGCTGCTGCCAGGATGGGGAGGCAGAGGCATTCTGCCAGATGCTCCTCCAACTTCCCCGCAATGACTGTCTCACTGTGCCCACCCCATCTCGGGGTAGACTGTTGGTTGCAGATTAATATGGGCAATTACGTGGGGTATGTCACACTGTATGTGTCTGATGGACAAACTGCCATGGTACTCGTCTATCCATATATTATACACACAGCAACTGATAGACTCCTGGTGAGCAATCAAGACTTTGGACTGAGTGGGAAGAGAGACAGAAACTCAAATAGATGTGCACATTCAGTTATAGAGGTGAAAGGTTGGTGCCATCTTGTTCTGGGTGCCAGAATAGCTTATTACAGTCACAGTGCTGAGGTTACATCATGTTTATATTCTAATATCCTGCTTTTCATGGCTAATAACATTCAGAGACTTTCTCTGTTCCAGATGTGGTTTCTGTCCAAATGTGATTTTATTTGGAAAGTTTGAACAAGAATGGTTCTGGGTTTTTTTATTATTTTATTTACTTTGAATTTGAGAAGGATGGGAAAATAAAAGTCCAAAAAATTATTCAGTCCTGTGCTTTGGTCATCGGCTGATGAAATAAGAATTTGAGTCAGACTAAATCCACCTGTTTTCTGTAGGGGCGTGCCTAGGGAGAGGCATCAGCAAGTCTCCTGTTATGACAGCCTCCAACTTATATACATTAGGGCTTCATTTGTGTACATTAACTGAGTGCAGGACAAAAAATATCTCTGCCAGAGGAAATGAAAGATGTGAGGTCAGTTTGAGAAAAGCAAGGGCTGTGGGCGAAGAAGGAAAGCGTGATGTGCTGTAGCTGGGGACATTCTCTGAAAAAGATAGGGAGAGAGGACAGAAGGGTAAATTACTCATATCTCTGATCAAAAAGGCATTACTATGTTTTAGTTGTTTCTCATTCTTCTCACCATTTTTTGGCAGTTGCATTGCCTCTGGGAAGGCCCTTGGCATCATTTCTTATTTTGTTCCTGTGAATGTCTTTCTGTCAGCTTGTGGTGAATGCTTCTTGCACTGCTTGACTGAATTCCTTGCAGTGCTTCTCCAAGGGCCACAGGGGTGTCACGTAGTCATGTATTTTCTTTAGGTTGCCAGCATCACCTGCACTGACTCATCCATCAGGGAAGAGAGAACAGGCTTTTGTTTAACTGCTGTCTCTCTCTGTGCTACTTGGAATGTGAATGCATTTTTTTTCCCCACAAAGGGGGCAGATAACAGTACATGATGCTGCACACTCTTCAGTAAGTATGGAAAGGTCTGTGTGAGCCATTTCAGTACTTTTCTGCAGGTGCTTTGTGCATGCCATCTCCTGTTGGTGCGCTTGTTGGTAGCAGAACATTGCAGGTGCTGTTTGGCAATGATGTGACCGATTTCACTCCTGCACTACCCAGGGCACTCCTTCTGCAGCTGACTCAAGTTTGCTTATAGTTTTCATGGCTCAAATTAAACCCTTTCCTGGACATTTTCTCACTTGTATGCATACACATGGTTTCCCACTGCGTATGAGTATTGTGTCATTTCTCAAATGGCACAATTTGTTTCTAAAACGTGTTTGTTTTCTCCCTATCAACTCCATATGACCAACGCCAACCATGTACTTTCTGCCTTTCTTACTTGTCTGACTAATCTCAGCCTCTACCAATTCACTCTAGTTCAAATGTTACACAAACCCTTTGTCTGACCTTTGCAGCCTCATCTTTGGAGTCAGGACCATCCACGAGAATGGCTTTACTTGTGCTTGTAACCACCACCACCACTGATCTTCTTTAGTTCCCCAGCAAATTAGTTATGCATTGTAGTTAATTTGGAGCCTATGAAGAAGTGACACCCTTGTGAAATGTGATATTGCAAATTTTATAATTATCTAATTGTTAAATCCTTCATTACATATCATCTTTGATGCAGGGAGAAGAAAGTTGAGTTCTTTTTGACTTAGGAAGTTGGTATTTCCAGAGCCTTAATATGTTATTTGATTTTTTTTTTTTTTCTGGTTAGCCAACATTCCACAGTTTGAGGACGTGAAATCACTATTTTTTTCCCTGAAAAGAAACTTAGTGACCAAGCAGTGTAAACTGGGGCCTATGGAAACTCCAAATATTTGCAAATGAGCACAAGGGAAGAAAGAAGCAGCATCACCTAACGGTCTTTTGAGATGTTTTTCAATCAGTGTATTTCCAGAATACCATTTTCCTCTGGTGCATAGCTCTACAACCAGTTGTATGGTTCACTGTGAAAAGGAACTTGCACCTTTGAAATCCCCAAGTGAAAGGTGGGTCAAGAGGTAGGTGTAGCTGTAGCGACTGTGACAGGGAGACAATTGTACACCGAGGACTGAGTGGTCCACATGACAGTTATGCTGAGAGGGCACAGAGCTGGGCTGTGCTGCACTGAGCTGCCTGTGTCCTGCTGCACAAAGCCTTTGGCTGCAAGACAGACCCCACCAGCTCATTGCAGTAGAGGAGCCTGCAGGCAGCTCCCCCTTGGTAGCAGTGATTACGTCTCCTGCATGGTCTCCCCTTTATCTAACAGTGCAGCGAGAAGTTCTCCTGGAGCATCATTTCTGTTTGACTGTAGAAATGATGAACAGAGCTGTTTTCTTGTAAGAAAAGCCTGTAACAGCTCAAATGATTGAAATGGTGGAATCTGTTCTATGGATGGGGTTTGCCCAGCGCTGTTGCACATGGATTGGAGCCCATTTGATGCTGCATCACTTGGGGTCCCCACCATCTAAATGGATGTAAGATTGTCTATGCTATTCTCTCCATATAGTGTTAGCTCTAGTAAGTAGCATTTTAAATACTTTACAGAGATTGTGTGCCTTTCTTGTTGGGATCATAACGGGACAGTACATCCTGTTATAAAATTTTAGTACAAAGCAGAATTGCTGTACAGACCTCTAGGTGCATCAAGATAACTTTTAATAGACTGTTTATTGATAGGCACAAAATATGTCTTAATTTTTACAGACCCTGCTGTGCTGAATATCAAAACAATAAATTTAGGAGAGGTGATTACCATAGGAAAACAAGAGTGAACTGGTAAGTAGTTCAAAAGTAGGAGATTCAAAACCTATACATGAAGGAAAAGATCAGACTGCATCAGCTTTTATGCAGGGATAGAAGGGGGAAATAAATAGAACTTTGGTGTTCCTTCAATATCAGCTATTATTGTCCAGTCTGGGAGTGACTGTGACAATGCAACACTTCAAGAAGGAGTTTTTAAAGAAGTGGCTAACAGCTTCATGCTAGTGTTACACAGTTCATGATCAAAAGTGAGGAAATGGTCCTTAAAAATAGCAGACCATTTGCAGAACCAATGACAGGGAAATGGGAAGGTTTCGATGCAAGGAAGACACCTTCAACATCCGTTGGAATCATGTGAAGAGCTCCAGAGAGACCGCTTCTCAAACTCTAAAGACCTGAGGGCTGAAAAATCACAATGCAGTTCACTTCAGGACCTGGAATAAATTTAATTTATAGCAAACAATGGTGCTGAGGGGCAAAAAGTACAAAAAATTGTCAGTCAATAATTTCCCATCACCATAAATGACACAGGAAATCAAGCTTGCACTGAACTTGGGGTTTATTCGCACTAAGGCTCTGGAGTGACTCATGGGCTGAATTCATCCCATCTGCTTGCAGCACTCTGAAAAACTGAAGAGATTGGTTGGCAAAGATCAAGGATTTTGAAGACAGCAAATTTGGATGAAACCAAGTATGTGATAAAAGAACTGGAGATCTGGCTACAGAGCCTATTGCCTGTGTTTACTTTCTATAAACAAGGACATGTACACAACAGTGCTCTGCTACACTCATTAGCTTGGAGCTGCAGCTGTGGAACACTGAGATGGACATGCTTAGCATGAAAAGTGAGGTATGCAGGTGAGAGATGTGAAAATCAACTGCGATGTGTGGCTTCTTGCAGCGTCAGGAATAGGCACTGATCTCAGTTACGAGAGTAGCTATGCTGACAGAGATATGACTCACAAGCTTCAGTGCAGCTCACGAATGATTATCAGTGATCTGACTAACAGCTCGTCATAGGAGAGGATCAGAATTGTTTGCCAATGAGCTTACAGGCAGCAGTAGTGGAGCATCTTTATTGTTACACCTCCTTGTGTTTCAAGAGACCTTTTCAGTTCAACATGGTTGCAGGTGTGAAGTATGGGGTACCAATTTTGACTTGGTTTGCCTCTCCAGAAAGGAACATATGACAAAGGAGAATGCAACTCCATTAGGGAAAATGTCTCTCTCTCTGAGTTCATCAGGAATGACTTGAAAGGCCTGCTCTCGGAAACACCAACTGGAGATCAGCCGGTGCTGACAGCATGTGACAACTTCTCCAAGTATGAGATAGAGCAGCCACACACGCATAAAAAAAACCCTGACAGTTAGAGATACATTACATAGTCCTTGTTGGCCTTCAGCCATCCATTTTTTTTTTTCTTCACTGGATTATTTTAGGACTAGAGGAACCTATGTTTCCCTCGAACTAGATCTCTGCAGCTAGGTGCTCTGGCAGTCCTAGGACTTCAGAAGATGGGAGAGCAGACAAAGCACAGTCAGGAAGCTTCCGGGAGAAAGACTATGTATTGATGCTGAAAAGACAATAATGACGTGAACATCCAGGACACAGAACAGATGTGGCTAAGCAGCCAGAGAAAAGCAGAGGGGAAAAAATCCTAGAATACTCCTTTTACCATTCCTTTACATACCTGGCATAGTTGGTATGAATCCAAAAGTTTGAATTCAGAAAAACAGAGCCTGCTCTTCACAGCACATTGAAAACTAGCGTGCAAGTTGCCTAGAAGTGAGAAAGGCAGGAAAAAGATAAGTCAGTGGTTGGTGGGACATGGAAGAAAATCTAGACATATTCTGGTAAATTCTACATATCCTAATTTTTCTTGCATTGGTTGTAACGGGGCAATTTGCAGCAAAGAAGTAATTGATACTTTGCCACCAGAACATCAACTCACTGCAGCCTATATCTGCCCAGAGGATAGGCCTGGGTCTGCAAACAGGAGACCTGTGACCACTGATAATACAGATGCATATATGAACAGTGACTTTGAGGCTGAAATTAAGGCATGAGCATATACATTACTTAGAAATAACATAGAAACAGACAAATATGTGGATTCCTAGGGGTTAAAGGAGTGATTATTAAAGCTTATTAAAGCTGTCTGGATTGGAAGGAGTTGCAATGTTCAATGCAGGCTGCACAAATAAGTGCTAATAGTTTTAAGTTCTGCATGTGGAATGGAAATGGTCTGAAGTTGTGGCAGGGGAGGTTTAGATTAGATAGTAGGTAGAATTACTTTACTGGGAGTGTGGTCAGGCACTGGAACAGCCTGCCCAGGGAGGTGGTGGAGGCACCATCCCTGGAGGTATTTAAGAAACGTGTAGACATAGCTCTTCAGGGCATGCTCTAGTGCCCAAGATTATTGGTTTGTGGGTGGGGGTGATGTGGTGGGATGTTGTGTTTTTTGTTTTGCTGGTGGTGGGGTCTTTTCTGGTTTGTTTTGGTTTTTTTAAGGTTGGACTCGATGATCTCAGAGGTCCCTTCCAACCATGGTGATTCTGTGTTTTTGTGTTGATATACTGTCATCTAAGTTATAACCTGACTGAATGTGCTGGTGTTGGTATTTGTGTTGTCACTTTAAATCAGATTGTTTAGGTTAATGGGTATTCAAGTATCTTTACAGGAGGTGAACTGCTTGGTTTTTCTTCATGATGTAGTGTCATACTTCACATGGCTATAAGACTGCATTGGATCTTGTAATAGTGTATGTATGCACGTGCGTATGCATTTACTTAAAAATTTACTTTGATGAGTGCCCAATGCCCTTTTGGGAAAGTAGAATAAATGGTACAGTGTATTCAGATGTTGTCTCCTAATTTTTTTGTAAGAATACAGCTCTCAGAACTCCTGTCTGCATGTTTAATATTAAGATAGACTTTACAAACAAGAGCTCCATTGATTCAGTTTAAATTGCAGTGACTCGTGTGCTCCGCCTGTCATTGTGATCTTTGCAGAAATATGAATTAAATGACATTTGGAAATGGTTGCAGAACCTCAGCCATGCACATTTGAATATTTACTCAACCAACTGTGATTTTTTAAAATTTATTGCTGAGTTTCTTAGAAATGTCCTACCAGATATCCCAGGAGAATTGTTTCTCACTGGGCAGGTTTGGCTCACAGAGTAAGCAGAAGTTGCTCCTGCTTGTAGTATTTTTCTGCCCGTTTTTTTTTTTCCTAGCCAGGATATTGTTGCTTTTTCACTCCTTTTGTTGAGACTTTCACTCATAGACAAGCACAATTCTTGGTAAACAGGAGGGTGCAGCAGCTGGCTACAGCAGAGGCTTCAAAGCAGGCAAAAAAATTAAGCCCCTTTTTTGTAAAAGTGTCAAGGTTTCAGCTGGGATGGAGTTAACTTTTTTGCTAGCAGCTGGTATAGTGCTGTGGTTTGGATTTGGGGTGGGAAGAGCGCACTGGTGGTTTTGATTGTTGCTAGGCTGGCAAGGCCTTTTGTGCTCCTCACACCACCCTGCCAATGAGCAGGCTGAGAGGGCACAGGAAGCTGAGAGGGGACACGGCCGGGATGGCTGACCCCACCTGACCAAGGAAATATTCCATGTCATATGGCATCACGCTGTGAAATGTGTTCACCTGATTCGTGTTAATATCTTTAACTGTTCTGTTTGTCCTTGTATGACCATGGGCTTGGGAGAAGTGGGATTGTATGTATGTAGTTTCTGTTTCTTGCAAGAACCCCTAAGGAAACCAGTTTTTGTTACTGGCCGCGTGGTGCTGAACGGGAGGGGTCTGTGGGGCGCACGCCTGGAGTCGGGGGTCGTCCTGGGGGCGAGCCAAGGAAAACTACTTTACCCACCGACCACCGGGTAGGAGTCACAGAACATTCCAGAAGGTGAGGAGGGCACGCGCCAAAGAAGACACGCCTATCCCTGGAGATCATTAGCATAGGCCAACCTTTATATGAATATGTATTAGCAGAAGAGATATAAACCCAAAACGGGACTCGCACATGTGTGCCTTGGTTGAGCAGAGACTGCCGGTGCACCCAGCGCTGTTTGCTTGTCTTTACTCGTTTAAGAAATTGTAAACTTTAATTGGAATCCTGTTTGAGGCTAAATCATTTATCACAACGCTCAGTATAGAAAGCTGAAGGAAGGGGAGGACATTCACAGTTAAGGTGTTTGCCTTCCCAAATAACCATTGTGTGTGATGGAGCCCCGCTTTGTTGGGGATGGCTGGACACCTGCCTGCTGATGGGAAGCAGTGAATGAATTCCTTGTTTTACTTTGCTGTGTGTGCAGCTTTTGCTCTACCTATTAAACTGTCTTTATATCAATTCATGAGTTTTTTCTCACTTTTCCTCTTCTGATTCTCATCACCATTGGAACAGGGAGGAGTGAGTGAGTGACTGCGTGGTTCTAGCTGCCGATTGGGGTTAAACCATGACAAAAAATGACACTGGCTATCAGGAAAAACACAAACTCTGTGGAATCAACAGTGTTCAAGGATTTGTGGCACCGTTGCACAGAAACGTGGAGCCAGGCAAAGCTTTTCTGATGGCACTGGAGCCAGCAACAGCTTGCAGGTCTGTGGAACGAGCTCCGGAGATGGATGCCAGCGACAGCTAATAGCCTTCTGGAAATAAAAAGGGACAGCAAAAGAGGCATAGGATCTTAGAAGACCACCTGAAGTCTTTAAAATGATTGGCTGCAGTTTAAGAATCTGTCTAGGTTATTTCCTTGAATTATTTCTTCTGCTATCACTTTGAGAAAAACAAGAAGAATGACTCAATCCCCTAGCATCTTACATGTGTCTTAGTCATTGTCAATCACAAAAAGTTACAGTCTGGCTCTCATGTTGAATTGAAACACTTCCTGAGAGAATGGGCATACTTGATGCAATGCTGAGTCACTCTCAGCTGCTCACCATTATTAGGTATTCAGCATTGCTAAATTGATACAATTAATTTTCCTTAAGTCCCATAAAAGTCTCTTTATCCTCCTGACAGTATTATTCCTTTTCTTTTTATTATGGTAGTCAGTGTGCTGCTAAAACAAAGACAAGCCAGCTTTTTCTCTCACTTTTATATTTGAGTCTCAGAGAGCAATTTTTTTACTCTCATTTTTGTTCGTTTATTTGTGAATCACCACATCTTTCAGAATACCGATCTGTAGAACATCATGCTCTTAGGTATAAAGTGAAGGGAAAAAAAAAACCCTTAGCTATCTTTTTGGAAAGTCACAGAGAAAGAATCAGCAGAGAGGCTGACCTACATACCACACAGTGTCCCTTAAACAAAACAGAGTTTGAATACTTTCTGTGAATTACCGAGTCAGATATTATCATTGAAGGTAGGACATACAGAAATAGTTCAGAATGCTTTTCATTCAATGTTTGTTCTCCAGTTTACTTGACCAAAACCAAGTGTTCAAAAGTTATTACTTACTCCTCTCATTTGCACACAATTACTTTTTATTTATTTATTTATAATACCCCCTCCATATGATTTTTGGGCATGGGTGATTTCAAGATATAAAAGAACAGTTTAACAAAAGCTGGATCTGAAAATAGCTCCTAATCTGTCCCTCTGAAGAAAAGCATGCAGATGTTCTGCATGCAGGTCACTGCAGATGTTCTCTCCAGCCAGAGGAACTGGATAAGACCTGCACCTTGATCCAGAAGTTCAAGATACCGTGTCTCTGCCCGATAAAAGAAGAAAGCAGGTTTCAGAAAGGAATGCTAGGACTGGCTTGTTAGATCTGCCTTAGCTTATCTCAGCTGCCAGTGTGATTTACTCAGAGAGACTGATTTCAGGGGAGGCCAATCCCAAAATGTGGCTGGCCTCGTTGGCTAATCAGCAGACAATGAGCTCTGTACGTGACTAGCACAATGTAGGGAACCAGCTGTTAAAGGTCCACTGGAGGAGGTTTCTTGAGGGAACAGGTATTATATTTGCACTTCCTGAACAATCTTTCCAGACCTCTTTCCTGTGAAGTACAATACTGTATTTCAAGCTGAAGGCAAACAACTCTCCTCCTTCTCCCTCTGAAAAACAATTCCTGTTGAACCATGGAAAACTATTGTGAAGTCCTTACCAGGGTGGAAAATTTGTACTCCCTCCTAGTGCCTTTCAGATGAATGAAAAAAACATTCCTGTACTTTGGGAGCTGCTAATGGCAAAAAATGAAGAGGCTTTCCAGATTTTAAACCCCCTAACAGAGAATAGTAAGAAACTTTCCAAAAGAGAAAGGAATGTTACCTCTGCTAACTGCAAAAGCATCTCTTCTCCAGAAACTTCACCTTCTTTTCTTCTCTCAGCTCATTTACTTTCCTCAGTGTACTTCCTTGACCTCCACTTCTGTGGCTTGAACCCTGCACTCTTCTGGGTCCAGGCTAACGTAAAGATTGGAGCCAAGACACTATGACTGATGAACTCGAAACCACATTTTTCTTATGGATGTTGCAGAATTTGTTTTTAAGAGTCATTGCCTGTGTAGAAGTTTGAGTCAACGCAGTGAGCGACAGTGCTTCCAAGAAATGGGATAATGTGTATTGCAAAAGGGATCCCAGAAAGAATGGTGATTTTCTCATATGTAGACTGTCACAGCCTGTTCAGACCAACAAAGAAGCAAATGACATGACAGCACCAATCTTTTTGATTAGAGCTTCTCCCCAACACCTTTCATCTGTCTAATGCTGTGCCAAGAACCTGTTTTCAAACACAGCCTAATTATTGTCACAACCTTTGTTTATGTGGATCTTTCCCTGTGTCAGATCATAGATGGCAGGGCCCTTGATAGCTTCTTTTGATTCACTTTGGAAGATAAACAGGAGTGGACTTTAATATAAGTAACCTGAATTGAGTAACCTGAATTGAAAAGAGCTCCAGACTCATCACTTCCCCCAGTGCAAGATTCTGGACAGTTATTACTGTGTTTTCCTATTTATTTTATTAGAAAAATGTGGGCAGTTTAGAAAGTTTTTTGTAACAAGTTTTGGACAGCAGAGGCATTTAAATACTTTTAATGAGAGATTTGCCTTTAGCATATAAAATTAACTGAATTGCACTTAATTAGGTCATCGGAACTTTCTAATCTTTTTATATTTTGGAGATGGTTTTGAAACTCATTATATGTGAGGCTGCAGCTCTCTTAGGAAAACTGGTAAGGTCTGTAAACTTTTAGACACATATGTGGTGCACAAAATATGAACCTGAACTCTTGATTTTCTTGTTCTCAGTTTTCTGTGGGACTTTTTGGTGATTTTTCCATCCTAAGGAAGGCTGCTGTTTCCGTAGAAGATTGCAACACATTTGTGGTATGGATACACACTCACTAGTAACCAAAGGAAGCATTTCAGTAGTTATGTTTGTGGCATAAATTTGCTTTAGGCAGGAGGCCTTTTTACAACTGAAACCCATTTACAGCACTATAACTTGTCTGTATGGAGTAGTAGATGTCCACATAAAAACCCAACAAACTCCACTGTGATTCCAAATTTCATGTGAGTTGAATACTCAGTTGATGTAAAGGTGCACACCCTCATTCACGGTAAAAGACCTTTAATATGTCCTGATAGTTTTCAAACTTCTACTTTCCAGAGCCTCATTTTATAATATTGAATAACAATTGGAAGTTCAGCTGTACAAGTGTTACATCCCAAACAAGCACTTTTGTGCCATTTTGCAGAAAGCAATTTTTTCCCTGTTTCTTTGCTGGAAGTTTTGCATGCAATGAGGTATTGACTTGTATAATAAGAGATGTCCTGAACAAAGCTCAATAAATCTTCCTCTTTTTGCTAGTTCTGCTTTGGGGGATGTTACTGTTGGTGTTTTGCTTCATATTCAGAAGATAAAAAAAAATAAATATCAATTTCCACAACTAATTGATGGACTGCTGAAGAACTCTGTTCCATATCTGTGCTGACACCTTGAGGGTAACAAAGGCCACTTGCTCTATATTTGAAAACCTAGAGAACTAACTTATTTTTACATTCTGTCCATTTATCAAAAGATAACAGTCATCAGCAGAAGCAGGAAATGCTAGACGGAGGCTCAAATTTCCCTCTGTTCCCAGGTGCTGATTTTTATTCATACCAAGGGCACGCTTGGAAAGCTCATTTTGTTCTTCTAAAAGAAGGCAATGGAGGGAGGAGGGTCACTGATTATATTCCTCATCTGACACAGAAAGTCTGGATTCTTGCTCTGCCATGACCTCAAAACCTCCAGTGATCCTAGAATGTTTTTTTTCTCTGAGAATTAAGAAGCATCCAAACCATTTGCTTCTGCAAATGTAAATTTCTTCTCTTGTTCTTGCCTGTTCTATCATAAATTCACCATAAAGCTGTATTGTGATATGCATTCAGAAGCTTTTTTTAATGTAAGCACTGTAGATAGGCAAAATGAAATTGCTTTGTGGATTGAGTCTTTCTAGCAACTAGACAAGAACATGGGGTCCTATACGCTTTTATCATTTTGCCAAGTCTGTGTGAAGGACAGGCAGAATTGCAGGCTCTGTGCTAAATGTGGAACAGGAATTGTTCTCCATCTATTACCTCAAAAGGGGCAGAGGAGAATGGAGAGCAGCAGGATGAGGCCTCAGCACCAGTCTTTCTTGGCTGACTGTAGGAAGGGAAATGTGCTGCAGCATTTTTATACAGGACTTGCCATCACCCTCTCCTAAACAGAAATTGCAGGTTTCTCCTGGGTTGGAAAGGTGCCTGTTGCCCCATTGAAGGTCTGTGCCTATGAGATGCAATTTAATCCTCCAGTTACTTTTGAAAAGGAACCTCATATATTTATAGATCAAATGAGCTTTTTTTTTTTTTTAAATGTATATGAATTGTGTTTATATGCAAAATATATTATGTATACATACCAATATGCATTTATAGCACTTGAGCTTGTAAAATGCAGAAGACCGGGCTTTTCTTTTCACTATATCTGGAATTGTGGTTTGCAACGAGGCACCTCTTGAAGTCTCATTCTGATCATCATTTACAGGTATCCACAGTTTGTCTTGATGATTAGAGCAAACTTCTTAGACATTTTAGACCCTCAGGAGTCTGGAGGAGCCAAACTCTCGTACTGACTTGAGAGTGCTGTTGGCTCTGGAGCCTTGCACTAACCAGGGCTAGCCAGCCCAGCTGGGGCATGCAAAATGGTGTAATAATTTTGTTTGTTGATGTAGCCAGTGATGACCATTTAAGTGGCCA
Organism: Calidris pugnax; assembly: GCF_001431845.1. Classification (NCBI taxonomy): domain Eukaryota; kingdom Metazoa; phylum Chordata; class Aves; order Charadriiformes; family Scolopacidae; genus Calidris; species Calidris pugnax. The sequence continues at coordinate 12,054,919 of NW_015094506.1, read as the reverse complement.
TGAAGATTGTCATTTTTGTCTTTATGTTATCACTCTGTGTGCTGTACCTTCCCGTGGTGACATTGCCACACTGTGCTGGGGGTAGGCAAGCTCATCTTGGAGTGACCTGCATGGAGACTGTAACAAGAAAAACATGACTGGAGACTCATGTCACCCTCCCTACCTGTTTAAAAATACAACTATACCCCTGGTTTACAATACTGTTATATCTCTTGCCTATCTTCAGGATCATGCATCCACCAGCCTTGCACTGCTGCGCATTTTTTTGCTTTTGCTTTTGCTAAAAAGAACATAATTATCAGAGTGAAAGCAATACATAAAAACTCACTTGAAATTAAATATTGTTCTCCTTTAGCCCATTCAGATGCTTCAGTAAAACAAGGTCTTTCTGGCATTTTTGGAAATCATCAGCTGGAGCCATCACTAGAATGACATATCATTTGCTGTTGTGTCAGACCTGCAAGCTGTTGCAGAAGTTAAATTCTTTTTTGGCCCTCAGGGAGCTTTAACATATCTGCGTTAGAGAGGAAGACACTGTGACACAGTTTCAGTTTGTTTGCCCACTGACATGTTTTTAGGGGCTAAATGACAAGTGAAAAGATCATCTAGTTTTGGGGCTGTTTTTCCTACTTTAAGTGCATCACGAATATCAGAGTGCCTTCACAGACTCAATAAAACTCTGTCCAGCATGCTGTTCCTCAGCAATCAACGCTCATTCCTAACACATCTGCTTGATTTGGCCTTAATCCTTCTCTCCTTCATCTTTATTTATTAATATTTCAGAAACTTAAGTGTCAACTAGTCTCATACTCTAGCATGTCTGCAGTATTGACTTAATAATCTGAAATTTTTAGGAAAAATCAACACTGAAATAAAATAACATAGATATATTTAGATCTGACAAATCCACTGTGACTAATTGTGCCTGTTGGCATAGCCATGTCATTTTATACCTTAGTTTTCCTAGTGTCCATTAAAAAAAACAAACAGATTTTAATGAAAGAAAACTTTCTAAGAAGAATAGTCCAAAATATTAGATTGCAGTAGCACATATTTTTAAATTTATATTTGCAACATTGCAAAGATATACTAAAGCACTTCTGTACTACCCACAGAAGGTTAAGAAGAATAAACATTTTGTAATGATGTAAATATATGTCTATTAACCAAAATTTAGAATGATATTTGTCTTTTTAATCTGAAAGCTTTGATTTATGTGGTGTTGGAAAACCCAGTAAATTCTTATAATGAAGAAATTGGTAATAAATATTTTAACTCAGTAAATTATCATGTTAAAACATTTACAGTGCTGCAGTAGTTCTTGCCCAAAGTGAGATACCTTTTGTTTTTGAAGGTGACAACCAGTTCACAAAGCAAATCAATAACAGGGAAGGACACATTTTCTGAGATGACTGACAATTTCAGTCTAAATCTTGAGAATAAAGTAGTTCAAATGTCAAATGAACACCACCTTTCACATTTTATAATTGTTCTGTAATAATTTTTTCCCCAATCAAAATAATCTGAGAGGCTGGTCTCCAAAGTTTAGCTATCTCAAAAGAGTTCATGGTCATTATTAAACCAGCAATTAATCCAATTTATATCCACTGATGACTTAGAGTGGATTCACACTCGTGTTCCAGAGATAAAATGATCTCTGTGTCATTCAGAGTGCTTTGAACCGTTCCACCTCTTGTGAGAACAAGCTGAAAGAGAGGACAAATATGTATCTGTCAGAGGATACATGCTGCAGCATCTGGCATGTTTCTGAGGTTATGTGAAGACCATACAGGATTAGCAGTTTTATCAGAACTGCAACCTACTTGTTAAAAGGATATAAACTTGTTGAATTGCTATTAGTACTCAGGACAGATGGAGCTCCTGCAATTCAAAGTGTTGCAAATATTTAGAACCAATTTCTGGGCTCATAGGATTTACAGATCTAATGCAAGCCTATGAACTTTTCCCTCTCTAGTGCATAAAGACTTCTGTTTGTTTGCTTTCCACTAAATACTTTTTTAATTTTCCTAAAGTGCAGCCTGTGTTTTATATTAGGACATGGTGATCCCTCCAAATGCTGTACTGACAAAGCAGATGGGCTGTTACCTCTAGAGCATATATCTGGGTATTCGCTACTTTCCCCTTCTATTTTATGCTTGTGCAAGGGAATTTCTTGGGAGATTTAAGAGTCATCTTCTTCCCCATTCACTCAATGTGAAACACTAGCAATGAATATGTCTTCAGTAAAGGCCTAAGTCATCAACTGTGGTCTTCTTTTCTGCAGATGAACTCACATGTCACAGAAAGAGCAAGAGGCATTATCCCACAATATGCACAGCTTCTCTTAAATGATTCTGTGGGATTCTTCTTTTTATTTCTTTCTCTTTCAGGGTTCAGCTGATGTTGGTGTGATTAAAACATTTCGACCTCTCAAAACATGGAAGACTCAATTGTTAAACACTGCAGTCCTAAAACAATATATTTTTTAGATAGACTTTTAAGGCTAAATTAAAGTTTCTATATACATAAAAATGTTAAAATAACTTAATAAAATGAAGCAGTTAAAGGATTTACACCAGTAAGAGATAAAGTTGAAACATGGCAGGCAGCTTCAAGATATCCCTTTTTTCTATTATTTCAGCCTTTGTACTGATACTATTCTGCCTTTTTGTGCTATCACAATAAACCTAACCTCTGTGCTGATTTGTCATAACACAGGGAGGAATAAGACCTAAGAAATAATAATAAAAAAATATAACTGTTACTCTCAGCATACGTCTATTTTTCCTTTTTCTTGTTATGGGTTTTAATTTCTTTCCCATAAATCTTTTCTGAATTTTTTACCTTTCTGAAAATTACCAAATCTTTAACCCAACACAAATTCCCAAAAAAGGAATTTCAAAGGTCTCCTTAAAATTTTTGTAGGCCACCTATTCATGTGGAGCTTTCAAAGTGGGAAGGGCTGGCATCCTGGTGAAAAACAGTCCCTCCCTCCTGTGATGGGACCCTGATGAACTACCCTAATTCAGAATATCTGCCTCACATGACCAACCCCTTCTTTTCAATGATAGAAGTATAGTCATCTGAAATGATGTTGGGTCATCCCTGGAGCCACGGAAAATGTTAATTGGAAGTAATTTTCTCTACTCTGTCAATAACACACAGTAACTGTACACCACAAAGGGAAGTAATTAGGATTTGAAATTAATGGATTTCCCTGTTACCTTAAAGTGGACTTTTACTTCTAGCCTTTGATAGAACTGCTTTATTATCAGGCTTCTGACTCTCAATATAGCTAGTGTCTCAGATTGGATGCTGGCAGAGACCTATGAATTTTATTAATGATTGAATAACTAATGAGGAAATGCTGTAGACCTCGCAGATTTTTCAATTAATCACATTTACCTTAAAAGACTTCTGCACTCTTTTTCTGATTGCACATAGAATATACTTCAGCTGAGACATTTTCCTACTGATTTGATTTCTATGGGATATTTTTTCTGCTATTCTGGAAATCAATTACTTGGATGACATAATAGGCCCCCATTAATCTGTATGGAGCATAGTACAATCTGTTTCATTCCAAGCCAAGGAGGGCCAATTGATGTAAATTATAGAGTCACTCAGTTTGTTGATATTTATAAAATTAGTCACCTGCAACATCTCCCTGGATGAAGTCCAGTGGATGAAACAATGTTGGAACAGTCCTATCAGCACTTAAAATATATAGGACATGGTGTTTCCCTTTTGCGTCGGGAAGTTGCACGTCTCTTACTTTGAGGTTGGAAAGTCTCTTTCCATTCATTCTGAATCAAATATAAAAAGACAGTAAAAGCATTTTAAAAATGAAATATTTTGTTTCCCTAGCAAAATTTTATATCTTTCTGTTCCTCTCAGTTATTGAAAATGACAAAATCTCAATTAGAAACTTGGAAGATAAATATGAAAATTTTACAGGTCTTAAGGATTAGAAGAAAAACAATTCTACTTTTCTTTTGTTGTCAAAAATTTGTCTAGCATATTATCCAAGTTGCACAAACCAAGACAAAATATCCTCAAAAAGTGGTGGGATTAATTTAGTATATGCCTTCTGTTTACCCAGAGTAATCATGACTTATGTTTTTGTTGTTTTGTAAGCAAAAAAAGTTATTACTTTCTCCCTCCTAATTTTCTGTAGACAAGATGAAAGAGAGAAAGATTTCACTCTTTTCTATTACTCATGATGACTATTGCATTAGTAGATTTGTTTTTCTGAAATGCTATCACATGGTGCTATCACGACGAGATCAGTTGTAGCGTTAATAGTAAAAAGCCAATGTAATGCTTGATTAGATTAATTCTCATTTGGTCATGTTAAATTTACATTCACATCTGTGAAAACAGAATTTGTCCAACATGCCTCTCCTGTAACACAGAAGTTCATTTCCTCTTGGTAGCTATTTGACCTTATAAGGCAGAAAATGCTTTGTGCCACTAACAAGTGACACTTACTGGGCATGAATCAGTTAAGCAGTGCCATGCTAAAGCTCTTAGCATTGAGGTTTGTCAGCTGCTTTTGTTCAAAGCAGTGCAGCTTAAATGTCAAATATGTATGCATATATATATTTTTATACATATACATTTACATCTATAAATTAGAAACAAGTATTTAGAAACAGCTTGCCGTAGCCTTACACAACACAGAGCTGAAACGTGGACTAATGGTGCAAACATACTTGGACTTGTTTTAGTGAACTTATTTAATTAATGGGTGATTCTCAGTGTCAGAATGTGATTGTAAGGGTTTGGGATATGTCCGGCCAATTCCAGGAAGAAAAGTGTCGATTCTTATTTGAGTTAGTGTTACTACTCACTGTGAATAGGCAATACCTCCTGTCAAGAAAAAGCCGATTCCGCTGGAGAAAGTTAATTTATCAATAACTTTGATTAAGTGACTTCCCTCCTAAAAATCCTGGAGCTGGTGATAAAATGCCGAGAGTCAACAAGCGTTCATAGAAGTCTGAAATATGATGATGAGCTGACACCATTTTGATTGGGACCCTAATTTATGCAATATGTCATTGATGATCTAGTCCAAGTTCCTTTCTCTAACTGTGGCTGGTGCCACTAGTTGGTATTGACTAATCACAGTTTTCATTCATTCTTGAGCCACAAAAAATAAAGGGGTTAAAAATTCAGACCAGATCAAGTCAAAGTAATATTTTCAGTGGAACAAAGAAACAACAAAGAAGATCAAACAGGCATAATTAGTTTTTATCTTGTATTTTGAAATATTGAAATATTTCAGGCAACCCAAAATGAAGTGCTGCACTTTGTTTTCAGGTTATTTAACCTTTTCAGAGCCAAAACAGACAGCATTTTCAAAATAAAATTTCAAAACAAAATGCTGGAATTCTTCTTTGGTAAACACCTGAACTAAAGGAGTTTCTGAAACAATTAGTTGCATTAAAAATTCAGACCAATTAAACAAGGTTCTTTTTAAATAAACATGCATCCAGTTGTGTGTCAAATCTGCAAATCATTCCAAAGTAATTTTCTGTGTGCAAATTATAGAGATTTTTTTTTTTTTTTTTACCCATCTTTATGAATATTCTAAAAAGGGCAGGTACAGAATTATCTGAATTATTTTCCAGATATTGGTTTATCTCCAGAAATATTACAAATTTTCCCTTGCTTTGTGTCTTTCCCTTTTAAACCTTCAAGGTTCTGGCTATGTGTAGACCCCTCCTACTTTGAGCAGAAGATTGGACTAGAAACCTCCCAAGGTCCTTTCTCACCTGACCAGTGTTATGATTCAATCTATATGATCAATACTTCTAAATAATATTTAGAAGCATTTTAAAGTTCTCTTTAAAGTTCATTTTTAGTTTCAAAGTTCTAAAATTCTCTTTTTAAAGTTCTTTTTTTCTGGAGTAAACCTTTTTCTTTGCTACTGAGGGAATAAGACATAAATATTTCACCCATCTCAATAAATGATCTTCACAAGTCAAATTCTTTAGTTATATAAAGAACTAACATACCATAGAGCAACAGAAATTTATTTATCAATGTGCTTGAACTCAGACAGGTCAGACTATCATGAGGAACAAGAAAATTGTTCATTATACTGGGCTGTTTACTCAACTTTGGGCTTACCCAGCAGGGATGTCAGTGTAAAACCACTGACTTTTGCTGTGGGCGCCTTCACCTGCGTTCCTCAACATGTCCCTAAAGCAGTTAGCAAAACCCACTCATGTTTGTGTGAGTGAGAGAGAGAGAAAGGGACATCTCCTCTGTTTCATACCACTTTTAGGAAGGAGGTGTCAGTTTGTCTCCATCGCCCAGAAAGAGAGCCTGCATAGTTACTGTAGCCCAGGCAACTAACTCATACAGTTGCCAAACTTAGGCTCTGTGAGTCTCATCCTCCATTACCGTTGTGAAGATGAAACCAGAAATCTGGAGTTTAAAGCTTTTAGTGAACATCACCAAAATCTTGGACCCTTAACACCCATAAAACATTTTTGCAAAATCTCCCTCATTAAGACATGTTTGAGATACTTACCCTAGTCCAAGACCACAATCAAAATCTCTGCTCTTGAAGGGCCATAAACAGTGACCTCCAAAGCTTTCCAGGTATCTTTAAAGATTTTATTTCTGTTAGCATTTTCAAGGTGTAATTGAGATGAAATGATGAAGTCATAAATCCTCCTTAACCAAAGGAAATCAAATGCATTCACTATATCACAATTTAAATACTAATGTGATAGACACCTAGTTTTACTGCTGAGTGCATATTTCTTTGCCTATGAATACATTAAAGTGCATCTATTGTGACTTCTAGTAAGAAGGGGAAAGTTAGTGCCTATTCATCAGAAGACTATAGAAATAGGAAAGGATGAAGGAATTAGATTAATCAGTTTAACTTCAGTTCACAGAATATATCTGGAACAGTCTGCAACATCTAGAAAACAACAGGGAGAAGAGCAAAAGCCAACATAGGTTTGCCAAGAACGAATCAGCGTAAATGAAACTCACTCTTTCTGTGACCAGGTAACAGGTCTTGTAGATAGATAAGAAGCAGAAGGACTCATGTACAGTTACTCAAGCAAATTTTTTGACACAGTCTCAGTTGGCATTGTCATACCCAAGTTAGGAAAGACAGGGCCTTTACTCTATGGGCACAAAGCTGATTAGGTAACCACACCATAGAAAAGTTAATAAAGTCTAATTAAGCTCAGGGTTCTGTGGGGGGTCTGCCTTAGATCTGTTTCTGTTCAAGGTTTTCATTAACAAAACAGATGGTGGAATAGTCAGAATGCTCATTAGTTTTGCATATGACACAGTGCTAGGAAGGACCTCGAATGTGTTGGATGCTAACAGTAAAAATAAAAATCTGGAGAAATCTAGGATGTAACTCATCCTAGACAAGGGATGAGGGCAAGCTTAAGAGACAAGGGCAAGATACTGCAGGAAAAATCAATGATACAAATTCTGGATGGTAAACTCTAGGAAGCAAGTTCTTCAAAAAAATCTTAAGAAGATAATGGATCACAAATTGAGTCTGAATCAACCATGTTAGATTCTTTTGAAAAGACAAATATTCTGCTCATGGTGTATAAGCAAAAATACAGGCTACAAGATGCACATTATGATCAGAGGTTGTAAAAGCCATGTGCTAGGAGGTAAGATTGGAAGAATATGCCTGAATTAAAAAGGCAAAGAAGGATGTTGGTGGCAAGAAATTTAATAAACATAAGCTATTCCTGTTGTTGAAAAAGGGAAACAATAGTGTTGTCTGTATCCACAATGAATGGGACAAGAAGTAAGGTGGTTAAACTGACACAAGAAAGATTGAAGTAATTAGAAATATTTTCTCATAATGAAGCTAATTGATCATGGGAACACATAGATTAGGAAGACTAGATACTCTGTAACTGAAATTCTTTAATGAAAGTTCAGTTATACATCTTTTAGAAATTACATCAATATTGCTAATCCTCTTTAGAGCATTGGGATGGATCAAATTGGTTTGTGTTTTTGAGTCTGATGGGAGGCCACAGCACAGTAGTTAGAATAAGGACTGTTTTTTCCTCATGAGCATTACCGTAAATCTGAATTTTACGTACCTAACAATTCAATATTGGACATTAATGCATCATTTCAGTAAGGCTGGACAGATACGTTTTAGTATATTTGCTTTCAGAAATTCTGCTTTTGCTTAATCAAGATAGAGCTGAAGTTGGATGTTGTAACTTACCTCAGTAGTGGCAGCTGCTCATCCCTGCTAGTTCCCAACTCTTCTCTTAGAAATGTTTTTTCATAAGTATAGCTATTAGCACTGGTGCTAACTGCTCTGTGTGGTCTATTGGTTTTTATATTTATTCTAATTGGTTGTACAGAATCCAAATATGGTAGCCAAAGAACAGGAGTAATTAAAAAATGTAATTGTATGAACACTGGTGTTTATAGTTATATGTAACTGCAAAGATGTCGGCTAAAAATCGGTAAGGATTTTATCTCCGTTGGACTGGAATGTGCATAAGTGACTATGGTGACTTTAGAGACATTTAGAGGCACATTTATAATCCCACTCTGTTCTGTAACTGCATCATCTCTCTCCCTGTAACAACCTGGTTCCATCTGGCTCAGAATTAATGAAACCACGGACTTGTGTCATCTTGGGCACCTTTTTAACTAAATTAATACTAAGGATACAGTGGAAGCTTGTGCTCAGTCTTCACTTCGGTGAGGAACCCCTCTTGCTGCCTGCTTGACGATTTCTCAAAGTTGGGGCTTCCAGAAAATTTCCCTTGTTTGGGTACCCTTTTGTCTAATGCAGGGCAAACTCCTGCTGCAGCCTTTCCCTCAGTAGGGTATTATCTCAGCTCCTCACCCAGTCAGGCCTTTTGCTTTTTTCCGTATTGAAACTCACAGGACAGGGTGTAAAAGTCAGGCATATATCAGAATGCTTTAAGGACTTACCTAATTTATTATCAGACTGCAAACTCTGCAGCACTACCGTAGCCCTACTTTCTCCCAAACTGTCTATGCCACCCTGTCAAAACACACTCAACACCCCACGTGTGTTCCTATAGGGATTAACCTCAGTTCTCTCTCTTTTCCTCTATTCCCCATCATAATACTCTGTGTTCCTTCCTGTATTCCCTACCTACATTTGTTTAGCCTGGATGCTGGCCAAGAGATGATATCTGCTCTGGCTAGCCCAGACCCGTGTGTTTGTCAAATGGTCAGGCTGGTGGGGGAAATGCCTGGTGCCTTTTCATTAAGGGTCTGCGACACAGATTTAGCCCTGGAGCTGGCCCACACGCTGTGTGCACTGGCCGATCATAGCCATGTCTGTGGGTAAGCCTGCCTTTGTCAAGCTGGAAGAAGCTGGTCAGGGACTGAGAAGCTTTTTGGTTGGTACTGGCAGATAGACATCCCCCTCCTTCAGACTGATTGCAAAAGAAATTTTTCATTGGGGAAAACAGGTCAAGTTTTCCCTCCACCACCCCCCCCGGCTTCTTACCTAAAAGTATTTAATCTGTTAGTTGTAGATCACATAAAGAACCTAGTAGCAACCCTTCCTATTCCCCACACATATCTGTATTTGCCATGTCTGTACTGCTGTACATCTTAAAAAGGAGGCAGTACCCCTGCTAGGTAGGACAAGAAGTCTCCTTCCACCTACCTCAAGCAGGAAAAAAAGAAATGTAGAAACATTTGTAGAAACAAAGCCCGGGATGAAAGGAGATAGCAAAAACCGCTTTCAAAATTTGGTTAAATGGAAGCATCTGAAGGCTCACTAGCTGTTTTACTGAATTTAAAAAGGATATTTTTCTACCAATGAGAACAAATTGGAGATAAAATTACTTTGGTTGAATTTCAATTAAAATAAATAAAGAAAAGAAAACAAAAAATCTTTTATACATTGTTCACCTGATATCTATTATTTAGTGAGTCATAAGCCCTTCATTTACAAACAGAAATGTTCTTAGAATTTGAGAGACAGAAAAATATTTTGTGCACCACTACTTTTGGAAGAAAAGCACTCTTGACTAAAAATATATACTAAGCATTGTCTGAAAATTAAACTAACCCAAGGCAGTATAATTTACTTTAGCATTAGCTACAGAACTCTTTCAGTTTTCCTCTCTTGGCATATAAACTAGGGATCATTGTGCTGTAGAAAAGGGAATAGGCTAGAGTGCCTCTTCTTTTATCTACACATTTCTGCCATCTTATTTGTGAGTGTTTCCTGGTCCTCTTTCCCCACCTGGATCACATGATCTTCCTTTAATCAATGGGAGTGCAGGAGGCTGTGCTCTGTGTGTGTATTATATCGGGTTCTTGGAAGGTGTCAGTCAGGCCTGTGGAATTTTCAGTCATGAGGCATCAGTTCAGCATAAAATTTTCTGATGACTTTTGCTGTAATTTGAAGTCAAAAGAAATTTCTTGTAAAACCCTTAATCCCTGAAGCATAAGCTGTCTCAAAATATCGCTCAGCCTTCACCTAAGGTGGTGAAAACAAATTCCCATTATGTGTCATTTTTACATGCACAAAGCAAAAATCTCAGTCCCAGCTTTGAAGCAAAGTAGTTCCAATGAAATGTAGATTTGATCAACTGCTTTTCAATATGCATGTTAGGACCAAATGAGGATTTTTGCCCAGATAATGTCAGGAACTAACAAAAAAGCTGCCCAGTTTTAACATTCCCTCCCCACCACCCCAGTCTAGTGATGGAAACTCTTCTAGATATCATGAATATTTATTATATATAATTAATAATTTAGTACTTGGGCCTGAAATATTTGCATCTTTTACCCTGATGAGGAGAAGGATTTTGGTGTTTCCTGCCAGGAGGTCTCTATGTGAATTCAAGAACAAGCAGTTCATCCCATGACATTTCCTTATGCTCAAACAGACAAGGTGACACATAAAGCCCAGGGGCAAAGGGAAACCTGATAGCTATATGGCTGAGCTGCAGTCGGAAGTGGTGAATTCCCTGGACCACAGGGAAAGCTTCCTGTTCTTTGTAGATGAGCCTATTATTGGAATACACTTGCCTGCAGTTAATCCTCAAAGTAATTAAATGGAAAGGAAGCAATTAAATCACTAAAAAGGAATTGCATCTGGTTCAGAGGGAAAAATCCAGGCCTAGGAAGTATTTCAGTGATAGCTGGATGTACTCAGTGTAAACAGGTATCTTCCTGTTTGCACAGATAATTAACATTGATATGCTAAGAATATCTTGTGGTAATCAAATGAGGTTGAAAAGCAGAAGTTGTCATTATTGTGGCCTATGAAGTACTAAGCAGAGAAATGTTGATATATATTTTTCCTATGATGGGATAAAATTAAAAACCATACGCAGTATCCTCATCTTGCATACATTAGCCTGGCACCTTTAAAGCTAGTAAAGCATGGTTCACGTACATCTGTTGAGATTATAGCTCAGCATTTCAGTAAGCACAACCCAGAGAAAGAAGACTGCAGAAATGAAAGTGAAGGACATGATTCATACAAGTCTCCAAAGAGAAAGATTAGCCAAGTTCAGAAGGAGCTTGGAGTGAGTCCTTAAAATCAAATGTTGGGGCTATGCAAAGCAAGGCAGTATCTTTTAAAGACTGACAGAAATATTTAAATAAATACAATTTTAAATGTGTTGAAAGTAATGATTGCTTTAGAATTCTCTTTTATGCTGGCAGGTATTCACAAGATAGGCAGTATTGCTGTATATTTAAGATGCACCTTGTACTCAGACTGTAACAAGGGATTCCGTACATTGCTCCAGTATATAGGATAATTGCTGGAAAGCCATTGGGACGATCTTGGAGAGATGTGCTCATCAAACTTGTGATTGATGCTTTTGTATTTTCAGTGCTATAAAACAGGTAGTTAAAAAGCAACGATATTAATTAGAAATCTGTAGCAGAGAATAAGGATTCTATTATAAGAGCATAAGGAACCATAAGAGCTTTTCTTCTTTTATTTTTCGCTTGTCCTGTTCCGTGGCACACTCTGGTGTTATGTGGGATCTCATTGTTTTCACTGTTTCTGTCACCTAAGAAGGTAAAGGGTGACATTCTGATAATGAGTGAATGGCTATCAATAAGGTAGGATGAGCTGCCTGGGACACTAACAGTGAATATTGGTAAGTAACGTTTGCTATGGCTGAGCAAAATGGAGTGATGCAGAAAAAAGAGCTGACAGGGTTAAAACAACAGACTCAAAAGTGTATTTGGGCAAAAAGACTAGCAAGAGAGAAGTTGGTGGTAGGAACAAAGATTTGAGAGGATGAGGTTAAGGGTGAGTGTTGTAGATGTTTAATTGGACAAAAAAGGGTCATATCTGACAGGTGATCCAGTGGCAAAGATGCAACCTTTTTGCTCAGATAAAGATAAATCTGAGCTGAAAAAAAGTGCCTGGATTATTGATCTCAGACACAAGTATTTGCTGCTGGGGCAGGGAGAAGGGAGAGAACAGCAATACTGACTGACCTTTGGCAGCAAAGTTTACATACAACCCACTTCATTACTTAAAGCATTTCTCTAGCTAGCAAGAAAAAAAAAAGTCATTATGTGTTATATATGAAGGAACAAACTTTACTTTTAAGTACATTTTGGTGTGGACCTCTTGTTATTAGCCCAGATCCAAAACAGGCCCTTGCTATAGCCAGACCTAGAACATTCCTTTTTACCTTTTGTCAGTCTTAACCTTGCTTCAGTCTGTTTCCTGCTTTCAGAGAATCAAATGCAAGATGTCAGCCAGCTACACTATCATTTCCTTCAAGAGTAGCCCCTTGATCTATACATCTTCATTGCTATAATGCAGATAGTACAGTACTTGGAAGCTTAGTTCCCCATAAACTACTGTCTACCTGTGTCAGACTTTTATAGAAAAGAATTTTAATACTCAGGTTGCAGCATGTGGAATTTATGGAACTTATTCAAATGGGACCTATTATTATATCAGATAATTTAGTTGTGTAGTTCTGACTGTGTAATATTCCCTTGCATTCTTGTCTGGCAGGACCAGTACAATGGAAAATTGTGTAGTACTTCCAGAAAGGTCCAGTTTTGGTACTCACCTAAAAGTAGTCAGTGCAATTGACATTTTTGGTGTTCAACACTGACATGAGCTGTTTTATTTTATTTTCTATTCAGATGTTTGCAAAAGGGGGTGTGTCTGCAGGAAATCGGGTTCTTCAGCCCATGGTGGAAAGATTCTGTCTCAGCAGCAATATGCTTCTTATTTTTGAGTCAAGGACTAGCTACAGGGTAGCAGGAAACCTTCGCATCAAGAATCTACTTTCAGATGTCTGTGATCTTTGCCAAGCTGGAAGGTTTCAGAAAAAATTCTGTTTGTTCAGTAGAGACTACTGAGACTTTAATGAACAAGACCCATTCCTCCCCCATGCCATCTGCAGCAACATGCTAGAAATCCACTGCGCTGCCAGAAAATTATGCTCCCTGTGTAAATGCAGGTACTGCAGCTGCCTGCCATGGCTCAGTGGGATGCTGGGCATAAGGAAGAAGAAAGAGAGGGAGGAAGAGGAAACTGCGGATCTCGGCAGTTAGAAATGAAATGGGAACATGGAGAAGGAGGAACGGCACCAGAAATAGGGTGCATAATTTAAGACTACATCTCAGTATATATACATGAAGAACTGAATTAAAGTTGATCAGGCAGCCTTAATAGTGTCATTTCTCAATTCTGGTGTCTCTTTCTATGCCAGGTTGATGACCTTTTAGGCGTAGTTCTGCTTTGGCACTTAACTGCTACTTGCAGTGCTCTGGAATGTCTGCAGGGAGTTGACAGTTCACAGGACCTGCAGATTTGTGCACTGCTAAAGCCAGGCAGGGTACCCTGGAGTGCTTTACATGGTACTAAACACCTTTGCAAAGGCACAGCAATTGGTCCCTCAGCGCATTTTTGGGGGAGGTAATACATTTCTCAGGGTGCTACGTGTCATTTGCGTTACTCAGAATCAACAAGCAAGGTTCCCCCCTCGCACTGGACTCCGTGCCTGGCTCTGCTGCTCCAGCTCAGCATTTCTAAGCCATCCTGCCATGGCTGAAGGGGGTGGCTGCAAACACCCATTAATTCTTGCAGCTGCAGTGGGTTCAAGGGAACTGGTGTCAGGCTGAATACTATCTTAAGGTTACTCAGGTTTATGGTGCGACTATCAGTTTGGATCCCAGCTATTCAGTTTTCTCCCATTCCGAGACTGTTCAGAAATAAGCCTTTGATATCTCATGGAGAAAGGGAACAGACCAAGATTGTATTATAGCATAAAATGCTTTATGAATTTGTATGAAGAGCAGAATTTGGCAATCAAATTTTTTTCTGTGTAGATTCTTGCATGTAGACTCCTTATAAATACCATCTGAACTTACCAGTCCCAAAGTCATGTCAGACATAGATGCTGATCATATTGTAGTTGTTTATCCATGCAATATTGTCTTTCATTTTCAGCCCTTTTGGATTTCTGCATCACCTCAAGTATGCTCACTCGTACTGCAGCTGGACTGTTGCAAACAAATGTCACCAAAACAATTTTGAACTGAGAATACAGCTGTTCTGCTAGAAGCATTATACCCCATCGACAGGAACAAAACCCACAAGGTTTCATCTGGAACCCTAAAGGGTCAGTTAAAAAGCTTGTGTTGGGGCGAGAATAGAGGACTCAAAGAAGATATTGGTCAATTATTTCTCTGTTCCAGTAGTGCTAGTCTTAGGGCTGAAATTGCAGATAACAGCAGGTAATCATAGTCCTCAATGCTGTTAAACTTTGTTTAGTTTGGAGTGCTGGTAATAAAAAGCCAATTTAATTTACATTTTTGGCCATTCTTAACTTACTGTACCTGAAGAATGACTTCCAAAAGGCACGTAGAGAGCAGTTATCTCTGCAGCAAGCTATTCTTGCTACTGTGGAGAGGGAACAGGAACATTTAAACTGCCAGTTGGTTTGCTGTGGTTTTGATAACTGTAGAGTTTGTCTTATGTTATGGCAGGAGACACTGTGGCCATGCTGCCACTGTACTGTGTGGGGAAAGCAGAGCTTTGGAAATTCTAAAGGTTGGTCGCTCAGTCTCTTTGAGAGCAAATAAATAAACCAAAATGTATTTAAAACTGCCTTAAAACTGTGACAACACGCAAATAATGGAAGCTGAATCAATATATCAGTAAGACTGCAAAATCCTCCCCTTTTCTCTCTGCATCCTGCAATGAATGAAATTCTTGCAGCCTCAAAGCATGGAAAACTCATGATTCAAGCTTGGTTTTTTCCACAAGTGTCATGTAACACTTTGAAGAACATGGTGCAGCTGCTAGGCAAGTAGGCTAAAGCTACAGGACTAGTGAGTACAGGAGTGAATGCATCAAACACGCAAAACCAGGCAAGCTGCAGTACTTCATGCTCTTATAAACAGAATGCCTGCTCAGCCTTTGCTTTGTGCTATAGGGGAGGATATGATGCATAGCAACTAACAGATTTACCTAATGAAGCTACAATATTTAAAATTAAATTCTTTCCCTATCTATCTATCAATCATATTTTATCTCCATTTCCAAGAATTTAAAATTAACAAAAACGAGCTGTTCAGTGATGTCATTTGTATAAAAATTCAACAGTGTTGCCACAGATAAAGCTAGGCGAGAATAAAGAGATGTGCTGGTACACTAGGTGCACTGTAACCCTACATGGAAAGAAGAGCAAGGAACAGCAGGGATACCTTCTGCTTGTTGGAGAAGGATCCCAGGGAAAAATACAATTGGGAAAAAAATAATACAGATCAGTCATACACATTTTTAGATTGAAAAGCGTGCCAACCAAATATAGGAAAAAGATCCTCCATTCCCAGACTGTCTGGTAAAACGAGACACCCCTTGCAGGGGTCCTTTAAGTCCAGAGCTGGTGTGACTGCACAAGTCACCCCGTGCAAAGTCAGGCCTGGTGATGACATAACCTGCCAGCTGGAGGAGACTTCCCCGAAGGAGCCCATGTCATTGCTCGCTTCTCAAAACACTCCAGAGGCTTTCAAGGACTTCTGGAAACTGGATATAGCCAAGAGCAGCTGTTGTAACAGGTGTGGTGTTCAGCAATCCCTCAGGGTTAGATCCTCAAGGGAGTGAAACCTCCACTAACTCTGACTTTTAGGGGACAGCTTGCGAATCTATCATCCTCACATTTTTTTTTTCTTCCTCCCCCCCCCCGCCAGCCGTCTTTGGAGGTGTTTAAAGCCCATCTGAGCCTCAGCCCTGGGGAGGTGGAGGGGACTGGCTTGTCCCACCAACACAAGGACTGAACCAGGACTTCCTTCTTCCTGGTTAAGGCTGCAAGTGGCCAGGGAATGTCTCTTGCTTTCTTCCTTGCCCAAGTGGACATTTCACTGTGCCACTGGAACAGTCTCAAGACAGGAGACATTGAGTGCAGTCTCTCCTCCTCTTGGGTGGCCTGGAGCAAGATGGACAGCATCCTCTACCATGTGGCAGGAGATTGATGGCTCTAAGATGAGAGGAGAGGGCTGATCCCAGCATGAACGTGGCAATCACAGCGTAGATGCAGAGCTACTAACAGAGGCAGGCACAAGACACACCTCCAGTCCAGTGGATCATACAGTGGAAGTATGATGCATTAACTGTGAAATATGTCTTTTGGTGATTCATATCATAAATTAAAGGTTATCCTAATTCCTTTCAGTACAAAATGTACTTTAAAGAGTTATTCGCCTAGTATGAATCACCAAACCAGTCCTCCCTCTAGGTTAGCAACAGAGACGGAATTACAACCAGTCAGGAAAAATAATATAACTTACCTGTAAAATTCTCTGCCCACTTTGAATTAGGGAACATATTCTGTTTGAGATAACATTTTCAAGGGAACCAAGTCCCCCAAAATTGAATTCAGGCCCTCCTAAATGCAGACTTTCAGGCTTGTTTCCTGTCTTGGATAACTCATTTGGCCAGGCAGTTCCTGGTCTTGACCCAGACTGCACGGGGGTGGTCGGGGACAGGCTGCACAAGGGGCAGCTGGTGAATCAGAGTCTCAGTCACATTTCAGAGCTGTACACGGGGAAATGGAGAGCTGGAAACCTTGGAAATGTGACACTGGCAGAAAGAGGTCAGCTGGACAACTTGGTGAAGAAATGGGCAGAACATCCAGAGCCTGGAAGTCCCTGGCATCCAGCTGGGGAACTTGGGCAAGCAGGCAGGGAGAGGCAGAGAGGTGGGTGAGTGGGGCAAATCAGGCTGCCTGATTTTGATCAAAAGCTTTGACAGAACCATATATTCCTGCAGAAAACTGAATTTGAAGCTTTTTCCAAGGGAAATATTTGAACTAGCCTTCTTAAATTTATTGATTTTTGGATCCTTCAAGCTTAGAGTCTTAAATACAATGGTAAAAACCTTTGCTTACGGGTGTGATCTTCAGCCCATTCAGTTCTAGCAGTGTGCGTTCTCTGAATGATCAGATTAACGTTTGAGGTTTGGAGCATGGGGAACAGAACCAAGACCTTTTGATTTGAGCTCGAAAGCAAAGGATAAGAAAAACAGTGGGAGGAAGAAGCACCCACACACCAAACCGAGTGTAAATGGTATGGTTGTGCACCGGAGGTGTTTTTAATGGCAAGGTCTACTGAACACTGCCAAAATACCTGCGGCCTTTCTCAGCACAGTCCAACCCCTGGAGAAGGATTTGACTCTTACTGCTGCAGTGTGTTACACAACTTCATACTGACTAGCTGTTTGAGCAGCGATGAGCCTTGGAGTGGAGCAGCGATGAGCCCCTTGAGTGAGGGGCTGGGTATAAGGAAAAAGTTTAAAACGTTTAAAAAGATAAGGACATCTATAATAGTTTAGTCATCCCACAAGACAATGTTAGGGACTAGATAAGATTACAAAGAGTTAAACATGTTTTGGAGATGGTCTGCAGTAACAGGGAAACCATGGACAGAATCTCCTCTAAGTTAATTTGGAAAGTTCTGATTTTCCCCAGCCTTTGTTTGTTGGCATCCATGAGCTCAGTCAATGATAAAGAAAATGAATTCTAACAGTTTTCAGGAGAAACAAGAGAAATAGTTACAAGTTTTGACCTGGGCAATGTTTTCTGAAAAAAAGGTCAATGTAGCCAAGCTCTACCACCGTATAAGCACAAGAGGAGAAAAATGTGCTTTTAGAAGAGCAACCAGATACTTTTAGCATCTTCTAGAAAAAAAAAAAAAAGAAAAAAAGAAAGATACAATTTATTAAAAATTTGCCAGAAGTGCCAAATTTCAACTGTTTTTCTTCCTGCAATGTCCAAAACAGTCAAGTTTTTGTCAGACCACCAGGATAATTTGAAAATGTTCAGGATTTATAAACTGAGTTTTAGACTTTGGAATAGCAACAAGATTTTTACTCAGGGAAAGTTTAAAGAGCTGATGAAAACTAAATTACTGCCACTGAACCGTAACTTCAAGCAAGAGGAAAGGAACTAAACTATTAAATGCACAAGAAATAAATGCAAGTTTTTTCTTCAATGAGTTTATTGTTCCTTGTACTTGGGATACCACATACAAAACAGTGGTTATTACAAGCAGCTTTTATCTCTAACTGCCCTATTATTAGCACTTACTGCTCTCAAAAGTTTTAACTAATTTACATTTTTATCATAAAGGAACACTCTACTTTTCTTTCTAAAAGTGGATCAGCTTCGCTCTTTCTTTATCGGTCTTATTCTTCAGCTTTCTAAGAGTATTTCTTAAATCAATTTGGTATATTTATTGCTTTCTACTGAACTGCTTCTGCCCACAAAAGTATTCTAAAATTGTTTTTTAAATTCAAAACCAGTCTTCTAGATGAATATTACACAAAATTGCTATTTTCAGAACATATGCACGCTTCTCAGATTACTGCATAAAGCCAATCTCACCTAAAGATGTGAGAAGGGAGATAGGTTTTACTATAAAAAAGTACCTAGGTGAGCAAATACTATCTTCAGTTTCATGACTTTGAATTTGAAGACATATTATTATATTTCAAACGAAATGCAAATAGTTAGAGAAGAAAATAAAAGAAAAAAACTTCTCCACGAAGTAAGAGTAAGAAATAAAAGAAGTAGCTCACTGTAGATGTTAATTTTTTATATGACTAGAAAAAGCTTTTCTGCATAAACATTTATTCTTGAATTGTTTATATTCATAAGTCATTCACATTTATTTTTGCAGCCTTACTGACATATGCTTGTTAGGCTTGAGATTAGTATGTAAGCTATAAAACTTGAAATGCCAAATTGCATTGCTCTCCAAAGCATGTTAAGCTTCTGTGGCGCAGTATTGTGGCTGCAAGGACATGTTGAGATGCTCATACCAACACATATAATACATGGTTATACTGGGGGTGAGATATGTAGATGAAGAACTGATTGACCCTCAGAGAAGAATTTATATTCCCTCATCTCTTTTAATGTGTGTTATTATGAGAATTTTCCCCATCTGTCCTTCTGTTCTGAAAAATGAGATGTTCATGGAACTGACCAGCAGATGCTTCATTATTGTTAAACTACTGCCAGAATGGTAAGGGTACCATGTGACCACTATCTCTCTGTATGATTTCTTGCTTGGTTTGGTTTCTTCTTCTTTCAGCTTTAAACCACATTCTGGCAAAGCAAAATAACACAGTTAGCATGTTCCATACATGTAAGATGAATATTGCTTTTATTATACTGTTGGTTTACTGAAGTTTATTCAAAATTCATGTAATGATGAATATTATTTTTCTGTTGCTGTTTCGTTTTCATAACCTGATCTGTCCTCGAAGAGCAGTGTGAAAGCTGTAGTACATGCAGCCATGTATATTCATACATTTATTTCATGTAAAAGCATCATTATATTGCTGCACGTGGTCTTTAGCTCAAATAGATAAATAGATAATTTGGTATTGTGAAAAAATACGAAAGGGTAATTTTCTACTTTTTTTTCTTTGCACAGCTATTGTAGGTCCAAAGGATTATCTGTATCTCATCGTTATATATGATGTATTATTGTATTAATATTTTAACTAGTGAAATGAAACTAAGCAATTCTTTTAAGAAAATGTTATATTGTGAATATTTTTCCTAGATTTCTCTCAAATGCACAAGCATGGCCTCTGTCTTCAATTTTATTGTGCTATGGATCTGCACACCTGCTGTGAAACAGAAGCATATTTTCATGTTTTCAGAGAGGACTGGAATTTATATACAATCATCTGACAACCTAATCATTCTCTTAGAAATCATTGGGTTAGAGCTTTGCTCTACATTTTTCATTAGTATCCATTAAAACAGCAGGATAGATTTCTTGGCAAGGCTATAGCAACTCCATCATTGGAGATGTCTGAGAACTTGCTAGACAAACATCTATTTTGAGCATCATAAAACAAATTAATCCTACTTTTGGACAGAGTGATGAATTAGATAGCCCCTAGCACCACTTCCAATCCCATGATTAGATCATGTTTCCTGAAAAAGAGCATATAATATGATTTCAGGCACATGGAGATTCTGAATCAGGCCATAGATTGACCCTATTGACCAGATGGTCACTTCTCAGCAGAATGGCAGGGGGTGTGGGAAAAAAAAATAGTTAAGGGTATTTATAGGTAGATGTTGAATAAAGACTTTTGGGTAATATGATGAAAAGCTTGAGAACGTTAAGACATTCCACCATCTGAGAATCCAAGAAAGAACTCTTTGTCCCAGCATGTAGTCTGAGATGCCTCATAGAGATTAAAAAATGATGAAAGAACAAACTTTAGCTGCTCATTTGGGGTGGGATGAAAGAAATTTTAAGTGTGCAGAAACACAATTTTTGCCATTCTTGTCAATAGTTTGAAGAGGAAAAAGCCACATGGTATTTACCACAGTGGTAAGGTCTTAGAAGTAAAAAATAACAATAATCAGAAAAGGCTGGAAAATTTGCTAGAACATATGTTTTTCACCCTTTCTCTGACAGTCTGTGAACACTGAGAATTATATAATGTTTTAGAGATTCAAAACCCTTTATATCCATTAGAAATTACTGTCTGTGCTACAGCAGCACCTGGAGACTGTAAAGGAGCTTTGGCCACAGAGTTCAAATTCCAATCAGAAATGCCAAGAAAGATATTCCTAGTTTTTAAGGGGGGTTTTGTGTGGTTTTTTTTTTAATTTTTTTAAATTTGTAGAAACTAATGCAGAGAAAGGGTACATATGTTGCTTAAAAATCACACAGGAAACGTACTGTACATATCAGAACTGAGTCCATCACTGCTAAAGGTTCTTCTGTAGGCATAGAACCATTTTAGTTGTAAGCAGACAGTAATTATACAAGCAGATCTACAAGTTGCAAGAGAGCACTTGAAAGCATCCAGTGGCAGGCCCATGACCTCTGCTTTTAAATCATCTAGGAATCATCAAGTGTAGTTGTACATTTGTATATTTGTTTCCATACCCTGTTGCATGTATCTGGAGCTGAGTTACTGCTTATGCAATGTATGGCTATTTAGTACATTTTTCAGAATAGTACCAACAATGCAGTTTGTTGATGACAAAAAAGTCAGCAATTGAAGTAGAAGGCTACTGGAGAGAGAAAAAAATTCTGGTGATGGCTTAATAGATACAGAGGGAAAATGTCTGTATCAAATGTCTTGAGTACAGTCTCTAGACAGTGTAGAATACTGAAGGAACTGCATTGCCAGCTTGAGAGGTTTGTCAGGAACAAAATGAAGATCTGCTATCACATTTTAGAAGGTAATTTTTGAAGTGAAAAACTTCATAAATTAGAATGTGGGCACTCAGGCATCCCATATAAATTCAGAATTTGTCATTCCACAGGGTCATAAATCAACATGACATCAACAGATCCCAGAAGACTTGGCTTGGATGTCACAACTGGGACCAATATTAAATGATAAAATAAAAGAAAGACCTCATGGACAACAGGGGAAAACAACAAGACCTATGGTGCTTCCTGTAGTCACACAACAAGTCTCAAATATTAGCCAGAGTTTTTTGCATGTAGTCAAACCAACATAATCTGCTTGGTGAAGGCAGGAAGAGAGCCATATGAAGTAGGTGGAATGCAAAAAGATGAAGCATGTCTCTTATATTTTGTGAGTTTAATAAATACAAATTACATTTTTTTCACTTCCATTCCATATTAGAAAAATCAAACAATAAAATCCACACTCTACGCTAAGTTTATGGATGAAATAAAAAAGAAAATCTGTTTTCATTCATCTGATGGATTTTTCAGTCACGCTGAAGCCATGTTTCCTCAAAGTGTAACAGAAATACGTTTTACTATCCGTTGTCCACCTTGTCAAAAGTTTTGTTTGTGAATGGGTGTATATGCACTCCAAATATGCAGGTTTATTTTTAAGAAATCTGGCTGATCGTCACTTTATTGTTATGCCACTAATTTATTAAAAATTGGCTTCAGTTCTTTAGTATCTAAGCATCTAAGGAAATTATCACAATTAATACAATTTTTAGAAATCTCTACCTGAAGGAAAAAAGCTGCTGGAATTGGTTAAAATTACGAGAGAGTGATTATTTCTTATTATACTTAACATTTTTTATTTACACTGGTGCCTTATATCACTTCCACAGACATGTTAGCTTGATCTCTGGCTTATTATATTTGAATTTACTCTACCGGCAGTGCTCCTGGCAGTTGCCAGGCACAGAAAGTTGTGGAAACCAAAGTTATGTGCTTGCTCACTGTTCAAGTATAGGGTTCCTGAAGCAGATCTGACCTGGACTGGAGCATGGCACTATTTATATCTTGATGCCTACTGGGCTCCCAGTTGAGAATTCCTGCCTGGCTGTCAATCCATGGGTTACATTTTCCAGCCAGTCTCCACTGTGACTGAGACCTTCCCAACTGCTCTGTCAGTTATGGTGGGAATCAAATTACGCAAACATGGCAGAAAGACTGAGCGCAGTGGAGGGGAAGGTGGAAACATTGGCTGTGGAAGAGACAGGGTCTGTCCAGCTGGAGGGACTCATCAAAGGGAGCTCGGGTTTAGCACCAACTTTGATGGGGTACATTTGCAAAGAACAATAAAACTCCATGCTATGGTTAGAGCACAGTGCCTTCACTCTTCTTGGCCAGTGGGAAAAAATCCGCTGAACAAACCTACTTTCAACTCTTCACTCAGCAGAGGCATCCCCTTCCACTACTGCTTGCCACCAAAGGCTTCTCTTGGATAAAGTCTCCATTGGTGTTTGACCAAGGCAAACAGAAAACTCAGAAGTCTGCCTCAGCCTCCCTCTTGAGGCCCTCAAAAACCCTAATTGAACTGCCAAACAAAAAGAAAGTCAAATTATTATGCACTGGAATATTTTTCAGGTACTGTTATCTATCCTGAGGGTTAAGGAAAGGGAATGTGACAGAATAAGGGCAAAACAAAATGAAACAACACCCCTACACCCGCAATTTAATAATTAGGGTGCCTAGCCTTTGGACACTCCTATCCTGGAAGAGGATGGAGGTACAGAGTTTGGTACTTCAGCTTCAAGTAGAGTGTCTGCAGGAGTGAACACTGCAGGAGCCTTGGTGTGAACCCTTTCATGGCAACTGAGGGACACCCCAGGCTATGCAGCAGAGAAACAAGAAGCTGTCAAATGAAGCTAAGACATCACTGGTTCCCACACAGGGCAGAGAAGCAAGGATTGCTCTGTCCTCTTGATGCCCAGGGCCTGTAACCTCCTTGAGAGAGAGAAGCTGAGACTCATCTTCCAAAGAAGGGAGTGCTTTCTGCTCTGAGCAGTGAAGGTGGCAACGGAGCTGCTATTGGTATGCAATAACATCATGGCATAATGGAAAGGTGCAGCCCCTCATCTAGATATGAGGGAACTACAAATCGACAATTTTTGCTGCAGGAAGCATGCTTTTATCACAAGGCTAGAGCCAGGGAATGACACATTTTATGTCACTCTCACTGATGTGGAATTATGTAATAACAAATATCTGAGAGGAGGCAGAAAATAGAGAAAGAAAGTAGAGGAGTCAGTAGGCTCACCAGCTGAGTGGAGAGCATAGGCCCTGCCAGCACATCTTCCCAGGGCCTCAGGCACATCTGGGGATGAGAAAGTCTGTATCTCTCCTATTTTCTGGTCCTAACTGCACGAAGCTGTGGAGGGAGCATGAGGTTACACACATGGGTTTCCCAAGGGGCTAAAAGTTGGGTGCTACCCTTGTCCTCCAATGCCAAGAATATTTGGCAGAACTTCTCTTTCATGTAAGAACTTCACAGTCAGGGCACTCACTGAGGAAAGAGAAGTTTCCATTGCATCTGCTTTGATTCAAAATCATATTTCCTGTCTCAGAAGTAACTTTCCTGAAAACTGAGGTGTGAAGGGGGAGAGACATGCTTCACATCCTTAGCTGAAACATACTGGTGAATGAAACTAAATTTAAGGTTTACTGTAGGAAAAAGAGGAGATCAAAAGGGTCATGTAAAGCATGGTTTGAGCACCCAAGTCTCAGTTTAGAAAGTGATATCCTGGGCTACAATCTTCCGTGCTAAAGAGCAATTTCTGTGTTTCATATTAAAGAAAAACTATCCCAACATCAGAACAACAAAACTCTAGATTTCCTCATCCTACACAACTGTCTTAGTATTAGAATAGAACACTTTCTTTCTTCTATTGTTTTGTCTTCTTCTGACTTGGCAAACCTCTTCTATACGGTGACACAGCTTGGATGTAGATAAATGGAAGAGAAGATGGAGAGAAGGGTCGGAACCAAAGATTATAATTTTCCCTCTGCAGCTCCCGCAGTTGAGGCATTATTCTCAGATCCAGCTTGCCTGGATCTGAAGACTGAATTGAACCACAGGTCCTTCTGCCTGGGTGAAAGCCTTCACTGTGATGCTGTTAACATTTGTTCTCCTGTATCTTGTGCAAGAAAGAGTGGCTTTCACTATTTCTTGGAAAGAGTTGTTTCCTATTAGATTGCTTTAGGAACTCTCCAACTGAGCCTTTCAGAATGGAGTTCATGTTAAATAGCAAATATTAAGTAGAGGAAGAATACTAAGTAGTGGAAGGCCCAGTTTCTGAACCTAAACAGGTTTTAGGCATGAGCTGCAGAGACTGACCAAGCTTGAGGGCATTTTAGACCTACACAAATTATATTCTCTTCCTCCTTCACTTCTCAAAGTAGTAACATCTTTAACTTCTCAAAAATTTCCAAACACTAGGAACCACTGTCTGGGCTTCTTTGCTCTGTTTTCACAGTCAGATGCTTTCTACCAAAACTTTCTTATCACTTCTGCCTCTGTTTTTTTCTTTATTATTTGTTCCTTGAATTCAGCTGCTCAGAAAGAAGGTAAACCTTCAGCTTTGGCTGCACTTAAGCTCACCCTGGCCTGATTTTCCCCAAAAGGCCCTGGGTTCAGCCATACGTGTGTAGGGATTGTCAGGACTGCAATTACGGCTGCAAGTGCCTAAGTCCTCCTTAAAGCCCCTACTTAGCTGCTGTAAGGTTGAAATCAATAAACTAAAGCCAGGCGGTTCTGAGACAGATATGAAAAGTCCGAGGTAAGGAGTTAAAATAAGTGCCTTATTGGTGGTTCATTTTTGTAAGGGGGTGGGCATTCATTCATGCTGGAAGCCTTTGTACTGGGAATGTATGAAGTCTTTAATTAAAGTTGATTAAAATGGTAATTTTGAGCTCTGGTAGTTTAGAATAACAATTTTTTTCTCTTCTCACTCCACATCTGAAAACCTTTAAACTACTTCAGTGGACTGCAACCTAAGTAATCCTGCTCCTATTTTTAGGGCCATAAGCCCTGGCTTCAGCAGGGCCGTGGCAGTTAGAATAAGAAGATTTTGCAAGTGTGGAGGATTAGCCTTTGCAGCAGTTGTATGACAAAGCAATATAGTCTCCACTGATAACACAGGAGGAGGAAAAAATTTATCATTTATTATATATTCATATTTGCCTTTTTTTAACTCAGCAACCCTCCAAAATCTATCCCCCCCCCCCCCCCCCTTTTTTTTTTTTTTATTAAATCAGAGTTTTTGGTCCGTTGAATGCTTCACCTCACTGCAGAGCAGAAGAAATGAGTACTGGATGCCAGCACTGTCCTGGAAATGAGAACACTAAGCATCACAGTTTGGGTCCTGTCTAATCCTCTGGTGTGGAGTTAACCTGCTGAGACCTAAAAGCTCCTCTCTTCGTGGGTACTGATCTTTGTAATCATGAGGAAAGCAGCTAATTAAGTACACAGATGAAGGGATATTTTATTATTCAGCCCTTAGATATCTGTACTAGCTTTACTCTTCCTCTAAAATCCATACTCCAGCTGAGCAAGTGAACTAGTGCCCTTAAATTTTATGACATCAATCCTGCACTGGTGAACCTGCAAGATGACAAAGGAGAGAAATTACTGAAACAGCAAACCCGCAGAGGATAACACAGAAGGCTAAGAGGTAAAACTTGTCATTAAAGCAAAAAAATCTAACCCATGACCTTCCCCCTTGACCCTCCCAAACAAACCCAAACAAAACCCCTCAAGCAACCAAACTCAAAACTTGGTTGTAGCCCAGCTGGGTGAAACACACAGGATTTCAGAACTAGCACGGATAAAACGAGGTCAGAGACATGTAGCTCTGTATTTTCACTGAGTTGGAATAAATCTTCCCTTTCCGTTCCAGAAATTTTCAATGTGAGGAGATGTCAACAGAAGCATCAGATATTCTTGGTTACCTTCATTTAAATGTTTATCTGGTCCTGCTTACGTTGCCTTGAAGTTCACTCTCTGTAGATTTTTCAGAGATCTCCTTTATTGACACAAACATTCACAGACAGGACACATCAGGCTCATGCATAAGTGTTTACAGCTCCTAGGGGACACATCTCTCTTCCTCTTTATGCCACCTTATGGCACAAAGCAGCCATCAATTCAGACCATAGGTACCCTGAGAGAATACCCTATTGCCCACAGATTGCAAACTGCTGGAATGATTTTATGTCATTTGCCCCTCTTGTGGTGCCTTAGGTCTTCTCTCAGGAAGCGGTTCTGTACGATGGGAAAATTGGGCAGTCATAAAACCTTGAAGGCTTCTCTAAATTAAGGTAACTGCTAGTGGGCAGATGCAAAAGCCAAGCAGAGATTTCTGGAAAGGAAGTTCCAGGCATCCTTCCTTTTCCAGGCCACTGCTAGCTGCAGGGTGGTGTAAAAGCATGGCAGGAAGTCACCATTACCAGATGCTGTGTTTATTACCATGGAGATTCTGAAGCATTTTTCTGGGCATGGTGATACTTTGTGTTTTATTAACATAATAAAAATAGCAAACACAGGTGAATCTTCCTTAGTGAATCTAACTGGGACGTAATAGGAGCAATTTTGATTTTTAAGCTGTTTCATTGGGTCTGGACATTAGCAAAGTTTTCATTCTCTGATACAGACCGTTGACCAACATGGCAAAGGCATCTTTGGTCCTGATAGATGTTCCTAGCAGGATTTGCAAAGAACCTAAGGAATGTAAGCACCAAATTTCAATTGCTTTGGCAGCAATCCTAAAGGAGAGAGATCCGCTAGATGACACAAATGTCTAAAAATGAGTTAGGATATTGCCTAAGTTTCAGATGTCATCCCTACCATCCCCTTAAAAGGGGCCTGAACCTTGAGTCTAAGGTCACTACAGACTTCATGGGAGACTCGGACACTTCTGTTTGCTTTGCAGCAAGCAACACACGAGTGTCTAGAATTAACTCGTCAAAGTTTTAAGAGAAATGTCTGAAATACTGATCAACCTTGTGGTTCAAGCCTCAGATTCAGACCTTAAGGATGTTTTGATCAGTTCTGAATCCACAGACCAGTTGGGTTTTGGTTTTTTTTTCTTTTAAAAGAAGCAGAGCTTGCTGTCAGAACTGTACCTGGTAGCACCTTCCTTGCATTAGCTTGGCTAGAAAGCCTGGACACTTTGGCTTCTGCTTCCTCCTCCCTAGACAGTGCCCTGAGCATCAGCCTACATGATGCTCAAGCAACGCCAGACTCTAAGCTACAGTGAAACTAAGGCACTCTGTACAAATAGATACAGGATAACAAAAACCATAGAGAAAGAATACATGAAGAAATTGTTTTGGGTGCTGAAAATAAGATATTTGACTTGAAAAGTGCATTTCTGGTGCCAGCTCCTGCTGTGAAGACTTTTCTTGGTTTTATATTAGTCCATTGGCTAATAAAAGTGTGAGAAGATGAGAATTATTGCCCAGGATTCCCTAAAACCACCCCTCCACCTGCCAAGAATACCTGCTGGATATTCTTTTCTGTAAACTATGTCACTCAAGCTTTTTGCTATGCAGTTCAGGAAAGGCAGCATGTCCCCAACTGTTCATCCCATCAGGGTCTTGTTAGTCTTTTGGATATGTGGATTGGGCTCTGCCCAAGTTAGAGTCAGCAGAATTTAGGTCTGCATTTCCCAGCTGTTCTGCTACTGAAAAGCATCTAATTCTGCTGCCTCAACTGTAGAGAAGTGGATCCCTTCATTACTTTAGAAATATGTGAATACCTCTGCTGGTCCAGGGTCTTCAGCAGGTGTGGAGTGTGTGCTAGCCATTGGCATACACACAGCAGGCATATATAAAAAGCACAGGTAGCTAAAAGAAATCTTAATTAGGAAGTATCCAATAAAGTTTAGATACCTCTAAGTTTAGGTGATAGGGCCAGGGGGAGGGAGAGGATGGTGCCTTCAAATTTGGGATTGGAATTTTTGATTCCTGTAGTTACTAAAGCTTTACTGGAGAGGCACTTATCTGATTCTTTAAAGCCTTGCAAATTTAACTTTGGGGTTCCTCTGCCCTCTGAACCCTAAATAAACAAGTAGAAGCTTTTCCTTCTGCCTTCACTAGTAACCTCTGTGGAGCTCGAAGGCTTCACTGGCTGTCATGGTGGTCCGGTCTGATGTGTTTGTAAACCTGAACATCAGCATGACACTGCAGCAGAACACTGGTGATTTAGGTGTATGGTAATTTTTGTTTGATTTAATTCTTATAAAAAATGAAATTAAGGAAAAATATTGCAGGGAAATTTCACATAATGTCACAGACCCTATTCTGGCATAATTCCATGCACTCCAGAATATCCTTCCATTAAACCGATTGCAAAGCTTATATGAAGTAGAAATTGAAAGGCAATGTGGGTTTATCACTTAATCTTCAATATTAGTTTTTCTTTTTTTATTATTTTTTTTTATTGCATGGGACACTTTAGTCAAATCCTGGTTTCCATTTAAGGTTTCCTGGTTTTCCATTTAAGATTTGTCAGTGGAACAAGTATTCGTCACAGATCATTTTGACCTGAGGTCTTCTCACCAACAATGTACACATCAGCCACTTTGAAATACGTTCAGCTTTCTTTTGAATCTGTCATGAATTTGCTAATCTTCAGTTCACCCTCTATGTCACTCAGATAAATTATAAGCCTAGAGATTCTGCAAATGCCGAGCAACATCTCTCTTTTTTATTACTTTTTCCTTGCAGCAGAGATTTGTTTCATGCACAATCATTTTAATTTGTTTATCAGGATGTGAGTGAGACATTTTGAATAAGATAAACACTGAGCTGAACTTTCACCCAAACAGGAACCAAATTAATCTCAATGTTAAGAAAATAGTCTTTAGAAATACTAAATTTCTGTTTTGCAGAAATGTGGCAATTTCTTAAAAAAAACAGAATGAGGTATTTACAAAGTCATTTATATGACACACTCAGCTGATCTTTGGATTAGAATAGGCTTCTAATTTTTGCAGTTTCCCCATCACTGATTATATTGGCTCTGGCTTTTTTAACATTGTGGGTAAAAATAAATTTCTATAAAACTGGTTCATTGGTTTTGTTATTCTTTTTCACACTATGGTTTATTATGTTGCTACCTCTTAGTTTGCCCCTGTTCTAGTGAGGTAAATCCCATGGGAGCTGCATTTAGATCAAACTATGCATACTTAATGTGCAGCTGACATTTTATATGAAATGCTAACAGAAGCGTCTGATTTTGCTTCTAGCGAAGTCAGTAGATGCAGACTAAGTCCTGAAATGAGTATTTATTCATGAGTATTAGTTGCTGCGCACACATACCCTTACCTGGCAGATGTGCTAGGGACAGGCAAAACTGTTAAGAGCTATAAATATGAAAAGACATCATGAATTTTAGGAAGAATTACAATTGCTGAACTGTAAGAAGAAGTAATGGTTCCAGCTTCTCAGATTACTTCTGCTGGGATAAATCTGAAGTGTTATGGTTAATAGTATATGTGTTCGCTCCTAGGGATATCTTCCTATTAGAAAATACAATTTAAATGAAAACAAAAACTGTTAGATGAATGTACCAATTGCACTGAAACCTGGGGGGAGGGTGGAGGAAGGAGGGCTTTTGTATAAAAAAACATTTCATGCATACAAAGTATTCTTTTTCCAAGTCTGTAATATTTTGATTTTCCATTATGAAATGCCTTTTGAACTTTAAAAATACATATAATCAAAGAATCACAGAAAAATGAAGGTTGGAAGGAATTTAATATGGTCTCCTCCTCACATCAGGGTCAACAATATATTCAGACCAGATTACAGAGTAAAAACTGTAGAAAAAATTCAAATGTGAGAGAAAATACTGTGATTAATCGTAAACCAATGAAAAAGAATAAATTATGCTTTCAAGACAATTTGGAATTGTCTGCTTTCTTTCTGGTAGGTTATGATCCAATTTTGAAAATATGAGTTTCCCAGGAAGCAGAAACTCTTTTATAACTCATTTATAACTCCAGTTGACAGCTTCACAATGTACCAAAGCCAACACAATAATATAAGAATCAGATTCAGTAACTGAAAACCTCATGTGTCTAAATTAGAGCTGGTCAAAGGGCTTCACTGTTGTAAATATTGTGGTTGATTTACTCAGAGTGAATATTGACTTTCTGTATCCACAAGAATAAGTTTATATCCTAGAGGAATAGCAATCCAACCTGCATGCTAAACTCAAGCAAAAATAATATGTCATTTCAGCATCAAATGGAAAAGTTTATTCCAAACAGTGAGGTTACCTGACCTCTCGTCTTTGAATTCCTCTGCGACTCTGGAGCAGTATTTTAAGACAGAGCTGAAATTCCACATTCAACATTCCTGGTTCCCCAAACGTGCTAAATCCCCTTCATTCATCCAGTTCTCACACTCCTGGCAAAAATTCCACCTCTCTCCTGTATCAGCTTCTTGCAACAAACCAAAAATTAGAAATAAACCAGTGATCGATTGCTGTCCTGAAACGTACAAAATGAAACCAAACAGGCTTTTCCATGTTCCTCTTGCCCACATAATTGATACTGTAAGCTAGGAAAGGGATGTTGTCTTTAAAAAAATCAACCTTCAGGTATAAAAGGGGTGGATCTTATTTAAGAACCTAATGCAATCCACAGTGCTTCTTTTTAGTATTTTGACACTTTGATCAGACAAAATACTTTGTGCAGCGTTTTAATGGGAATATGCTATGAATAAACAATTCCTGTTGCTAGCATGAAAAAAAAAAGACAGGAAAGGCAAGAAAACAGAAAACAAACACATACATAAAGATACAGAATAAAAAGGAATAATAATAAAAAAGTAATAACAGTGAAATTGAATGGAGAAATACAGAAGACAAAAATAAATAGGAGTGGAAGGAAATTAGAAGACTCAAAGATGAAAAATGCAGTGAAGCAGCAAAATGGGGAATCCAGAAAGTAGAAAAGAAAAGGAAAGCAAATAAAAATGAATTAAAGAAATCTCCATGCAATCACACTGCACAGAAATATGAAAAGTAGAATATCTAGGGAGATAAGGAAATAATCCAAGAATAAAAATGTGAATGTAAATTGAAATGCCTATTTTTGGAAGATGGGAACAGCAAACAAGTTCTTGACCAGTTTGAAATGGTTCAGAATCACTGATTTTTAGGACTTTCGATTATAACGGATAAATCTTTCTATGATGATTAAAGATCTCATCTGCCTCAGATGCTCTTCCTCCCTTTATTTTTCACTCTAGTGCTGGAGACACTTGTTGGAAAGTGACCCTTGTCTGTCCTCCAGCCGCAGCAACACTCAGACTGCAGTACTCAGTGGGAAGTGCCTGGGCTGAAGTCAGGACACAGCCTCTGTATGACTTTTTGAAGGTTCGGGTTACTTCATCCGCCAAAGCCCTGGTACCAACAGCTCTCCGGGAGAACCAATGTCAAAACAGTCCTTGAAGGAAACACACCCTTGCAAAGAACCTGAACGGTGCAAGGTCTGCCATGTGAGGCACCAGTCACAGAAACCTTCATTGAAGCAATTTGGTGGAAGCAGGGAGTGAATCCTTGAGACTGATGCTGTATTGCCTCAGACACGTTGAAACTCAACCTATGCTAGATATCTGCAGGATCCAGAGTTTTCTTGCCCCTGTCCACTTCTGCAGGTTTGATTGATGGTCATGGTACTTTTTCAAGCTTGGAAGATCGTTAGAGCAGAGCATCAGTAAAACCAAAGTGAGGGTCAATCTGTGACTCTGTAACAGGGAGAGAAGGATCCAAGCAGTGGAGGAGTATGTGTATAACTTGGAACACCAGGTCAGAAGTCAGATGTACCAGTCTTGGAGGACTGGCGGGGAAATCTAAGCAGCTGAAAAAAAGCCAGGACTTGAACAACAGCAGAAATGGTGTTGTCAACAGTATGAAAGAAACACGGCAGAGAGAAGGTAGTCAGACCTGTGCAGAAGAGGATCTGGGGACATTTCTGATAGATGCTCATCCTTCTTAAATACTCACAGTAATCTCTTAGGCAGGTCCTATCACTGTATTATTTATTTGAGCACCTCACAGTCTGTAGAGTAGAGGGGCAGGATGACCTCCCTCGACCTGCTGGCCATGCTCTTCTTGATGCACCCCAGAATGCCATTGGCCTTCTTGGCCACAAGAGCACATTGCTGGCTCATGGTCATCCTGTTGTCCACAAGAACTCCCAGGTCTTTTTCCTCAGAGCTGCTCTCCAGCAGATCAGCCCCCAACCTGTACTGGTGCAGGGGGTTATTTCTCCCCAGGTACAGCACCCTACACTTGCCCTTGTTAAATTTCACTAGGTTTCTCTCTGCCCAGCTCTCCAGCCTGTCCAGGTCCCGCCGTATGGCAGCACAGCCTTCTGGGGTGTCAGCCACCCCTCCTGGTTTTGTGTCATCAGTAAAAATTGCTGAGGGTACATTCCATCCCTTCGTCCCGGTCATTGATGAATGCATTGAAGAGGATTGGACCCAGTACTGACCCCTGGAGAACACCACTTGTTACAGACAGGAATATTCAGCCAAGGCATTGCATGACTGTGCCAGACACTATTAGGGAACCAGGAGCAGTGAACGTGGATAACCGGTACGTGTCAAAAATGCTTTGTTTATAAATAAGAGGAAATTAAGTGCCCTGAGTCTGCGTTGGCACTGAATTGCTGTTGCAAAGGGATTGCTTATACCCTTCCAGAAAGTGCACATTGAAGCCTTGAGGTTCTCAGGAGCGCTACAGTCTGGATGCTAACACAACTGTGGCTTTTTCTGTCTGCACTGTGAGCCATAACACCTGTAAAATAAGTACTAGAGCTTGCTGTGGTAGGAAGCAAAGCACATGTCCACAGAAAATAGGGCCACAGCATTTATCTGGCTGAGGCACAAGCTGTATTTATGTGAGTTGCCTTGAACAGCAAAGCCTCCGCTCTCCCTGCTTGCAGGTTGCTTAGCTACTCCACAAGAACAGCAAGTCAAGGACCACTTTTCCCAACCAGTTCACAGGTCACCATTTAACTTGCCACAAGCTGCTCACCCCCTGCCTTCCTCCTGACCGCCTTCTGCAGCCAGGGAGTCTCGCTCTCCGCTTGCAATGTAGCCTGCAGAACATAGCACATGCTGTGAAAAACCTGGTCACTCACCCAGCTCATATTTTTAGCCAGCTCTAAAGGAAAGCCTATGTGGTGGATAGTGTTCTGTGCCTGCAGTAAGATCCCACAAAGGCACTGGTCTCCTCGGCTCCATCAGCTCCATCGGTAACCATGGACACAGGGCTTTTGGTAAACAGCTGGTACCCAGCCAGCCAGCATAAGGGTAGCAAGCATCAGCCTGCAAAAAGTCCTGTATCAATGCCTCCATTTCCTCTTATTATGGTTATAAATTGCTTCTGTGACTCCTTCTGTCGTACAGCTACCTTTATCTAAATATATCAAATTGCTGTTTTCAGCTGAGATCCACAGACCCAAAAGACGCTGAGAGGTAACAGATCGAGGTAGCCTGAACCACCTCCCCAGGAAAGGGTCTGCCACTCCAGTAGAGCAGTGTTAGAGGCTTTACAACTCTCAGACTACAGATTCAGTTTACAATTTCCATCTTCAGGGAAGCACTAGTATACACAGATTTTAAAAAGGCAGGTTAACGCTAGCTTAACTTTTTATTGCATGGTTTATGGAGGTTTAATCTGACTCACACACTGTATTTTGTGAGACTCCAGTTCTGTGTGAATAGTATTTTTGGTCAAAGACTAGCGGGGCTTATTAAGTGTACACATATATGTAGGCTTATATTTGTTAATCTCAGGTTGAAAATTATTGAAAACTACCCCCAAAGAAATTATGACATACTGACATCTCCTTTTCATATTCTACACCAGCAAAACTTGAATAAAATAGTCTATCAGTTTCACAGCAGTGAAAGACTTTCCTTTTGCTCAAAGACAATTTTGTCCTATCAGTTACTAGGACGGGAAGCCTAGCTACAAAATATATTACTTTGCTGCATTGTTCTTTAGGTATGTAAAAATATTATCTTGTGGGATTTCCTGAACTCCAGGAGCAACAGCAAAGGAGCAATGTAATTATCTTTAACCATATTAAAAGCTAAGGAAACGAGTGTGAATTTGTTTTAATTAAACTAAACCACTCTACCAGCTTATGCCCTAAACAAGGCCATTTTAGCAAATTCTGTCAAATGAAACCCAAGTGGGGTGAAGTGCCAAGTATTTTACTGCCAACTCTGTAAATGCTGGCGATATTATCCTCTTATTTTGCCAGTGTAATAGAGGATCAATTGTAAGATGCTACAGAGGTTCAGCTACATAATCATTAATTACAGTTTCTGTATTAACTACAAAGGAAAAAAATGGTAAAACCTTTCCTAGTTTCAAATGTGAAGTTAAGCCTGCACGAGGCTGATAAACGTACTGAAGATTCATTGCTGTTGGCACGATTACCGATACAATCATTGTTGCTTACAATAAGTACAGTGTTGTTACAGCTGGGAAGAAGTAAGGCAAAAGATTGTGGAATATAGTAGTATGAAATGTTGTATTAAACTTTACAGCAGTGTTCAAAGATGTAGTTGTTCAGGAAAGTAGAATTGTATATTATCCAAACAACATGAAAACATTGCATCTGTAAAAGCTTAAAAAAATAATCTTCCAAAATAAGAGTAATGCTCTGATCTTAGGTTTGGTTATCGAACATAACAGTCCACTTGATCTGAAGATACATTAACTTGGAGAAGTGAATCTATTATAACCTATATGTAAACAACTGTAACAGGCATTACTTTACCTGCTAAAATACAAGGAAGTCCCTTTTACTACATAAAAGATGCTTTTGGCTACGTTGAAGAAAACAGGCTGAAAAGAAAAACCCTCAGATCCCATGAGAACAACAAAGAATAAATTACACCTTCTTATTCATAACTCTTGTGTGCAAAATGAGTTTGGGTCTCTGAAGTTGTGGTATCCCAGCAGTGGGGAACTGGCGTTATTCAGCAAGGCCGTAGTTGTCCAGTTGCCTTTTTGCTAAGATAAGGCTTGCTTTTGGGTAGAAAAGGAGATTCAGCCAAAGCCACAAGTGACCATGGATTTGTGATTTTTATTGCTATGCTTGAGGTGAAAAGATGTTTGTGGCCTCTTGGGGATATACCGAGTTCCTTGTAAATATTAGGTCACCCATTGATTTGCAGCTTTACTTCTGTAGTTTTCTGGACAGAGAAAAGTAAACCCAGTGTCCCTTCTTTTGAAAATGTACTTTGCATGTACCTTTCATTACACAGCATTTCAATAAAAGAAATAGAGCTCGATGACTTGAGGCAATATGCTATTTACAGATAGTTTATTTTTAATTATCTTCTGCCTGTAATGCTTACTGTCAGACTACATCCTCTATACACTCATACAGATTGGTAGTGGCTGAAACAGAAATAAAATGTTTTGAGCTTTTTCTTAAACCCTTGGCTTTTTTAAGGCTTCACACCAAATGGAGAACATGATATTACAACTGAAAGGTTTGCTATGGAAGGCTGTCATGGAATCATAACAAGTTTATCGGTGTTTGGAAACTAGTGTTTTCCACTGATGGCAATGGTTGCTTGTCTGGATTTCTCAGCTGAGCATTCTCTGTGGTTATTTTTCCACCATAGCTAGTAGAGGATGATAGCACTGTCTAAGCTGCATGTCTCAGTGAAGCCTGATTGCCTTTTCAGGGCTGGCTAGTTTTGCTTTCTTAACATCTGGAGGGAGTGTTATATGATACTGGCTTCAGCATAAATCAGGTTTATTGCAATGTACATGTAGTAATTTGTATTTATGTGCCAAAGTTTAGATTTTAGGATATTGCACAAAATCCCAGAATGCATCATTAAACAGTTACACTATGGCACTTATTAACCAGCTTTCTACTGACAGCAATTTTATCATACATTTGTAAGGATGAGTTGTAGTTCTGGCATATACATGTATTTGTTATAATAATCACAGAATGTTCCAGAAGCACTATTGAACTTGCATGTTTCCACAATCTGTTTATGTAATGCTTATTATACACACAGCATATATCTGCTTTTCAAGGAAATTTGCAATAAAATGTGCAAATTGTAATCTCTTTAAGGCAAGGACTTTTTATTCCAAGCACATTGCCAGCAGTCAGCAATGAAAAAACAGAGTAAGATACATATAGCGTGTTGTCACAAGACATATCAGATGTGATCACTGCTACAAGTCTCCTTTCCCTAAAGGTATTTCTTCTTAGGCTGTCCTGAAGAGAGAAAGCTTTTTGAATAGGCTTGGTGATTTTCTCTGCAGGGTCAGAGGATGTGCAAATTAGAGGTTGCCAAAAATATTTCACAGGCACACACAGACTAAGACCTTGTAGTTGTCTTTAAACAGCCAAAGAATCTCAAGTCTAGCAAGTAGACTAGAGACATGTCAAGTGATGAAATTGAATGTGAATGTAAAAGCTTTTCTCTGCTAAAAAAGAACACAGCCTTTAGATTAATATTAGCAAACCTTACTATGTCACATTGCTACAATCAGCATCTCTCTGTGAAATAAGAATACATTAGTTCAGGTCAATATCTGCACTCCCATCAGACAAAATTACCTAACTGTCTTTGTCTGGTAATGATAATGACATTGTTAGCCTCCAGGGAGTTGACGTCACACAACTCAGGAAGAGCAGTGTGTACAAGTGAACCAGCAAAGACCTCCACGGGTATGGACTGATTCAGCTGACGGATGCTGTACCAATGCTGCTGTGCAAAAATCCAAATATGCCCCAAGCTGCGCTTGACAAGAAAATAAGCAAATTGCAAAAGAGAGTTTCAGGCATCTAAACAATTGTTAAGTGATTCATTGGAAAGGAAACATTTAAAGAATAGGACGGTATCTGAATCAAATCTACCATGCTCAATTCATGCTCAGATGTATACATGTGTATTTGCATTTGTGATGGCTAATATTCCTTTCAACTGTAAAAAATTGAAATTCTTTGCCTAATCTCTTTTGCTGTTGGTATCTATCTACTTACCTATAAGTATGTGTTTACCTTCCTATGAGTATACCCAGGTATTCCAAACACAGCTACGAAATGGTAATTAAATATCAAGGCCTGTAAATAAGATTGATTGTACTGCATTATCGGCATTGAGGTGAAGGTGGCACATTAAAACTTTTGCCACTAAATAAAGAATGGCTGTGTACTGTTTGCACACTCTGTCTATATTATAAGAAAGGAACGGCCTGTTTATCAGAGTGATCATGGGAGCTAGGGTAGGAGGATTTTTTGGTGTTTGTTCAAGGGTTTACACGGAGCTAATTCTCTCTGTATATTACATTTATTTAATTAAAAGAGAAGCTCAGTCAATATTGCTGTAGCAAAGCCAAGGCATGTCTGAACTCATTAAAGTAGGGTTCGTACGCTGACACTGATGAAAGACCTGCTGCTGGTGCTGCTGCAAGTCCATTTAGTTTTATTTGACATCAGTTGCTTTGCCTGCACTGTCAGAGCTTGTATATGAAGTTGTAGTACCATGAAAAAAAGAGCATATCTGACAAGGAGCCAGGGATTTCTCAGATGAGACCTGGACCTTGCCTCATTTGCCTGTCTTGTGATATAACAGGTTTGGGCAATCTGCTTTCCGCTCTCTTTCTTCCCCATCTCAAAATGGTGCCTGTGCTCTCCTCCAAAGTCTCCTCCAAATAGCTGCATGTGGGAGGAGATACCTGCAATACAGCTTCTCCTACCCGCAATCCACCTCACATATGTTTGGGATGGGAAAAAGAAATGGGGCAGTCGCAGGCATCTGCACTCACTGCTTGTGAGAGGAAGTAGCTCTGCTAGAGCTAAATCTTCTGCTTCCGATGGTTTTCAGCCCACTGGGCTGCCAGGAAAATCTGCCATTAGCAGATACAGTTTACCTAACATCATAACTGTGTAGACAGGCTTTTGTAGGGCATTTACAAAGTCTGACTTAGCCCACTAAGGCTCGTGTCGCCAGACTGCCTCTACAGCCCAGGCAGAGGCAGTGGAGCATGCAGGACCATTATGGGATCCTGTTTCTCTCCAGTGACTACAGAGGTGATTAGCCTCACTAGGCTAAAGTTAGCTTCCATGAAAACTCTTTTAGTTGGACTTTTATCAAAATGACTGCTTCGGGGTCGAGCAGATTATATTCCCATAGCTGCGTTTTGACGTGCTGCTTTATTTCTCTCAGTGTTGCTTAAGCACTGCCCAGAATTTTTAGAAGCTTCAGATGTGGTCTGATTCATCCCTTTTGAATAGCCCTGCAATAGCCAGAGAAGATCCTTTTTATTCCCTCTTTTAACCTGCAAGCTAGGTTTCTAAAAGGATCTGTCCCACTCTGCTCAACTGAAGGTTTGTTCATCAGTTCCCTTTAATGACTTCTGAGCACATTGGTCAATTCTGACACCATTTACCAGGGCACAGAAGTCTCAGAAATACCAGCTTATTCAAAAGAAAAAAAAAAAAATGCAGAGGAGAGGCTGAGGGATTGGGGCTTGGTTAGCCTGGAAAAGAGTATGTAAGGAGGTCATCAAGAAGTGTTGCAAGGCAGAAGGAGAAGAGGTGTAAATTGAAACAGAAGAGTTTCAGCCTGGATAGAAGGAGAAGCCGTTTCCCAGGAGGACAGTCAAGCAGTGGACGAAGGGCCCAGAGAGGCTCTGCATTTGCACTGGAGGTTTCAAGACCAAGCTGAATGAAGCCCTGAGCAACCTGGTGTGACCTCAGAGCTGACTCTGCTCTGTGTAGGGTGTTGGACTAGAGATCTCTAGAGGTCTCCTCCAGCCTGAATTATTTTGTGATTCTGAGTTTTATCCATAGAGGGCGTTAAGCACTGCTGGGCTGAGGCTGAAATACCAAACCAAACCCAAAATGAGAACCCATATTTTTTTTCATTATACTTAGGAGGACATTTGTAAAGATTTATCTATAATTTTTTTAGCAAATAAACTACTTCAAACTTTATAAATTTATATACATTAACCTTGAAAAGCTGAGAGATCATATTTTGAATTTTGTCCCTTATGAATCTCAGATCTACACATCTACACATGACAGCAGTAGTCAGATCCATTCTTGCTACAGTGTTCTGGGAGTCAAGGTCTTTGCCTTTGCCTTCAGCATTGTCTCCATACTTTCCTCTCACCTTAGCAACAGAGTTGGAGTCCTTCTTCAGGAAGCTGCTGAGCCCCACTCACTTTAAGGACAAATATCCCCACCAGCTTCACCCTGAGTGTCTAATCTGAAGAAGCCCAAATCCTGCTGCAGGATATCATCAAGCTGCAATACCATCCAAACACCAAAACAAAACCTTTACCAAAAGAAGTAGTAGGAACACGATTCCACATCCAGTATCAGACCCTGCTGTGGTCTCAGCTCTTGCTCATCTGCCAGCTCTTTCAGCAGAGGGCACATTTGGAATAGAGAGGAACCAATCCTCCTGATTAAAACTTGGAAATTCTTCTCTCCTACACTCCATTCCTACAAGGCACAATGATCCTGACCTGCTTACTCTTAAGCCCTTCTTTTGAGCGCCACTCTAGCCCACCTGCTATCATCAAGATGAAGGTTGCCAGGGCAACTCCAGAATTATTCTCTTGGCAATATAAACCAGCAGAGATGTGGGCCTTGCCCATACTGCTGCTCTGGTGTAGCCACACTGCATGTGTGACACAAATCCTCTCCACCCTGTGAGGTTGCTCCCATGCCTTATGGATATGAGACCACTTGGAGTGAGATGAAAGAGGTAGTCACAAAGGGAAGCTTGCTCAGCCTCTACTAGAAGCACCTGCTGTGGGCTTCATAAACAAGAGTACCATCTGTTTATCCTGTCTTTTTTTTTCCCCAAGCAAACTTTTTCCTTCAACCCTTACCAGATTCTTTGTCTTGCTTTGTCTTGACCACCAGTTCTCAGGGTCCTTGCCTTGGACGCTTGTCCCCCTGTCACACCT
Source organism: Calidris pugnax (assembly GCF_001431845.1). Taxonomy (NCBI): domain Eukaryota; kingdom Metazoa; phylum Chordata; class Aves; order Charadriiformes; family Scolopacidae; genus Calidris; species Calidris pugnax. The sequence goes on along the minus strand of NW_015094506.1, from coordinate 12,014,178 downwards.
TGGCAGAATTTCCTCTTCTTATTCCACATGAAGAAGATTTGCTCAAGATCTACATTTGGCAAGCAGAAAGCAGAAGCCCAACTTTGCCCTTTTTAATGGCATTTTTAACTTCTGTGGAAGGAATCCAGCTGGGCAATCTACCCAGGAGTTTCTGTTTACCCCTCTGCAAGATAATGCAATTGCAAACATAGTAAACAATTTATGTTATTTAGCTGAAAATTACATTTTGAGGGCAAGAGAATAAAATTAACATGTTGAAAGATTGACTCTGCAATCTTCTCTGCACCAGTGAATGTGAGCCATGCCCAGGTATATAAAGGTACAATGGGCAGGACAGCTTTTCAGGTCCAGGATGTAGATTGAGGTAAGGACATTAGATGTGCACACAGATTAAGAATCATTGGAATTTATAAACATATTCTGCCAGTCAAATAATATTAACTTTAATTCAGTCTGTAAACAGGGTTTGCATGCCACATATGTTTTTTTATATGTGTCAGTGCTAGAACTGTTTTAGTAGAATGATTGGGTGAGCATTTCATAGTTTGGTAATCAATTAAGAAAAGTCCAATTTTGATTTCCCAAAAAAATCTTTTTCCCAAAAAGATTATTAGGAAACTTAGATCCACATTACTTTCTAACTGCATTCACATCACCAAGTTATTCTTACTTGAAATCCTCATGATCTTTGTTATTTTTGAGTGTTAAATATTGCTTGGGTATTTTTTCACTTCAAAAAACTATCTTTTAGGATTCAGAAAGAACTGTACTTTTGTGAAATACCTATATTTTCTTTTTTAGAGATTCTGCTTAGAATTTTTCTGGGAAATATTTGTGCAAACACAACAAAAATGCTATTCAAAGTTCATTTTAATGGAACCAACATCCCTACTGACAGCCATTTATCTTTTCCTTACTAATTCCTTTATGGTGCTTCATGTTGATTATTGTTTTCATTACATTTTTTCCATTTGTATCCTTAATTTACAAAGTGATTTATAACCAAAAACATGATCTCTTGCCTAAATAATTTGCATGCTGAAAACAACATAGTATGCCACAAGATACTGAAGCACTTCACTGATTTCTACAATAAAACTCAAAAGGATTAATTCTGTAACAATTCCTTCAGGTCATTAGATTGCTGTGGCAGGTGTTGTTTTATCTGTAAATTCCAACCAAAAAAGCCAGTTTCCTGCAATAGGAGATTGCAAGGATGGGAAAACTACAATGCCTGGAATATTTTTGCAATGTATATCAGCTTCTTCACAGTTGGGACAAGAAAGTGAAGAACCCATAGCAGACTGGGTTTTTGTTTTGGGCAACAGACAGGAAAAAGTGCTTGTGAACACTTCTGAAGAGTATCATATAGACTTGATTTTATATGCATTCAAACCTAAATACAGTATTGCCTTAATTTAATTGTGGAAACTAATAAGATCATTGTTATTGGACTTAGAATGCTGATGATGAGAAGGAAAGAAGAGATGATTGCACCAAATTTCTTTTTTAGTGTCTGTATGTATCTATGTATGTACTACGTACATCTATATATTCAAGTGGGCAAATACCACTTGTTTTCTATTATCTTTGGTACAAAGACATACACGGGGGGATAGATCTATTAATGAAAATGGATTAGTTATTTGCCAACATCACATGCCTAAAACTCAGAAGAAATAACAGAAAGGAAAATATCCTTTCCAGTTTGACCTCCTGTGCTCATCACCATGGTATCTCAATATGTTCCTAAGATTGCAGTGTCTGTTCTGCCTCACACGTGGTTCTTTTTTCTTCTCCTCTCTTCTCTCCCCATGCAAGAGTTAGAGGGTGGAACTGGATTCATTTCTAAATGTTATTACTCTATAATATGCAATGTAGTTTTCTTAGTGAGTCATATCTAGAAGTGTCACCTTTCATCTTGAATGTGGAGTAGCTTATTTCTTGTGAGAATGGGTCTTGTAGTCTTCCAGAGACATACAAGGAAACATGGAAGTGGATGAAAGTTAGTTTTTAAGAAAAGTTTCATCACTGAGGCACTGAGAATTACACATAAGAGTATCTCTTCTCCATCACACCTTTAAAATCCTAATGAGACTAATATGTGTACAAAGTGACACAGTGGACAGGTAAATTATAGTCACTTCAGGATCTGAGTGTCATTGCCCAGAGAGGGTAAAACCCATTTGGGCAAGCCAGATTTGGCAGCACTGGCTCTGTTATAACCATAATGTCATGGCAGCATTAGAGTATGCTCAGCTCTGAAAACAAACTGGGAAGACCAGTAATGCCTCCTTAACCCAGTATTAGGCACAAAGGTCTCTCTCTAAAGCATAGCAAATTGAAGTGTATCTGTTTCCAATGTCCCAGACTGTTCTTGTACAATCCCTATAACTTCTTTCAATCTCCTATTCCCTTCCCTCTTTTCCTTCCAAAATGCCACTGACTATGAATAATTTAATGTGCCTGCCAGAGTTCTCCATCACTTTCTCCAGCCTTAAGAGAGTAACTTTCTAACACTGTATTTCAATGTCTTCTGGCAGAATATTTTCCATCTGCTTTTTCGATGTGTGAGTGTGGGAGGGCAGAGGAGGCTGGGGTAGCGGGGGTGGTGTCAAGGAACGACGCCAAGACATACTGCTCTCACTGAAATGATCTACTGCTTCCTCTCTCTTTCCACAGGGCTCGGTACACTGCTCTCACTTCCCTTAGGTGTGGCTGCTGTTCCTCACTTCTCCCTGAGGTAAGGATAAAAATGAAAGAGAAAAAGAAAGTCAACTCTACAGACAACTTTCAGAATGTGCTGGGATTGGAAAAGTCTGTTAAATAAAGCTTTTATCCCATTATTCTGGGCTTTGCATCTCAGCTAGCAATGTAGCTAGCATGAAAAGTATTTGAAGCATGAGCACTGACCTGAGTGGACCGAGGGAGCTGGGCAAGAACATGAGCACCCAGAAGGAAAGAGAGCTGAACTCCATCCCTGTCAGACATTGCTCCTGGCATTGCTCTGTGAACTGGGAGGACAAGGAGTCTTCTGGTTATCACAAAAGGAAAATAACATAAAGCTGTAGCTGTTTCCCAGCACACTATTAATAGGAATAACAGAAGTTTATTTGCCATGTGAATTTTAGTAATTCACCTTTACAGTGAAGATATACCTACTATGAGCAGTTTTCATCTATTTGGGCTGGGAGGAGCCCGTAAATCTTAGGTCTTCCCTACTTCTGGACATGTCTTTGGAGTTGTTTTCTGGGGCATTGCATAAATAATGGGAAACTGTAAGAGACATCCTGAAGAAGCCTCTAGGATTGCATCGCAGTACAGTTATGTAATAAGAAGCAGCAACTTGGATTAACTTGTGAAAGTCAAGAAACATGACAGCAGGCATTATGCTTAACGTGGAACATATTAATGATAGATTAAATAATACAGTATCCTGTTCTCCTAAAAGACTAGTCAGGCAGTTTGATGCCTGTGGCTATGCCTGGTGTGGTGCACCCCATCACATTCAATCATGGATACTTGATTTGACTGTACAGGGCCTTTATGTAAATGGAAATCCCACCCACCTTTGCCACAAGCCAAGGAACTGAAGTTGTTCCGTGGAGCAATATTAGATCATGGAAACGTAATGAAAAAAGCTTTGTGCAGCTCTGTTGTTGCTGATGTATGGAAACTGCATGGAAAATGGCTGCCGATTGTTCTGTTTCCTTTGAGATCTGTACAGGTCTTTCTTCGGAGTTCTGCTAAATACAGCAGCATTTTTCATCCAATTTATACAGCTTCTCAGTGAATAACTGATTATTAAATATGGTAGTGTTTTATCCAGATTATGTGTTTTCTTTAGCATATTTGTATCCACCTAAGGGTACTGAGGAAGCTCGTGCAAGTGCTCACTAAGCCACTTTCCATCATTTATCAGAAGTCCTGGCTAACCTGGGAGGTCCCACTTTGCTGGAGGCTGGCATATGTGACGCCCATATACAAGGAGGCCACAGGGAGGATATGGGGAATTACAGGTCTGTCAATCCGACCTCCATGCTGGGGAAGATTATGGAGAAGATCATCTTGAGCGCCATCACATGGAACATACCGGACAACCAGGTGATCAGGCCAGGTGATCATGGGTTTAAGAAATGCAAGTCCTGCTTGACTAACCTGATCTCCATCTATGAAAAGGTGACCCACTTAGTGTATGACAGAAAGGCTGTGGATATTGTCTACCTAGATTGTAGTAAAGCTTCTGACACCATTTCCCACAGAATTCTCCTGGAGAAACTGGTTGCTCATGGCTTGGATGGGCATACGCTTCACTGAGTTAAAAACTGGCTGGATGGCCAGGCCCAGAAAGCTGTGGTAAATAGAGATAAATGCAGTTGGCAGCTGGTCACAAGGGCTCAGTATTGGGGACAGTTCTCTTTAATATCTTTATCAACAATCTGGACAAGAGCACTGAGTGCACCCTCAGCAAATTTGCAAACTAAACCATGTTGGGTGGGAGTGTTGATCTGCTTGAGGGTAGGATGACTCTACAGAGGGACGTGAACAGGCTGGATCAATGGGTCAAGGCCAGTGGCATGAAGTTCTAGTAGAACAAGGGCTGGATCCTTCACTTGGGTCACAACAACTCCGTGCATCACTACAGGCTTGGGGAAGAGTGGCTGGAAAGCTGCCCCACAGAAAAGGACTTGGGGAAACTGGTTGACAGCTGGCTGAATATGAGCCATCAGTGTGCCCAGGTGGTCAAGGCGGCCAGCAGTGTCCTGGTCTGTATCAGGAATAGTGTGGCCAGCAGGACTATGGAAATGATTGTCCCACTGTACTTGGCACTGATGAGGCCCCATCTGGAATACTGTGTTCAGTTTTGGGCCCCTCACAACAAGAAAGATATTGAGGTGTTGGAGCATGTCCAAAGAAGGGCAACAAAGCTGGTGAAGGGTCTAGAGAACAAATCTTATGAGGAGCAGATGAGGGAGCTGGGGTTGTTTAGCCTGGAGAAAAGGAGGTTTAAGGAAGACTTTATTGCTCTTTACAACTACCTGAAAGGAGGTTGTAGAGAGCTGGGGGTCAGTCTCTTCTCCCAAAGAAAAAGTGATAGAATAATAGGAAATGACCTCAAGTTGTGCCAGGGGAAGTTTAGATTGGGTATTAGGAAAAATTTCTCCACTGAAAGGGTTGTCAAGCATTGGAACAGGCTGCCCAGGGAAGTGGCTGAGTCACCACCCCTGGAGATATTCAGAAGTCGTGTAGATGTAGTGCTGAGGGACATGGTTTAAAGGTAATTTGACAGTGCTGGGTTAGCAGTTGGACTGGATGACCCAAAACAATTCTATGACAGGGAATGGGACAAGAATTTCCCATTCTTCAATGTTGTAATATGAAATTATCTCACTGAGAAGTTCATGGGATAGACATTACTTTTCCTTTTCTTTCTAAGAATCATTCAAGCTGAATTAGCATGTTTTGCTATTGCAAAGTAGCAAATTCAGTTGCTGATATCTATTTGCTAATGTTACACTGTGGATATTTCTCTGTACTTTGCACTCAGTTTGACAGGTAAAAATCTATATGCAACTGAGTAATTAATTTATATTTTGTCAAAGTTAGGAAACAATTTGAATGGCAATTCAGAAGGACCTCATGTAATGCTTAAGTTAAATCGTTCCTCCACATACCTTACAGTGTGTACAAGACAAAGGTTGAAATCTACAGCTTTGTTCTATTTTGTATTAAATTGTAGGTTTCTTTTTTTTTCCCTCTTTTTTGAGCACATGCCACTGAGCATGCTAATGAACCAATCAAAGAATCAGCTGTACTAACAGTTAATGAGAATTCAAAGAGATTTATTTAGCCTAGCATCATCGTTTCAGTGAAGATTCAAAGAGGATTAATTTGATTTGTGTCAAAATGGAGGAATCTTTATATAATCTGCAGTCAAAGTTTCATGAATACATTTATGCAGACTTGCAGAGTTCTTCAAAATCATGTGTAAAAGGCTATAGGAAAAGAAGGCAACATTTATTTATATGTAAATTATTCTTTTTGTGCAGAATATCTATTTTGGGTTTCAAATGTGTTTATATCTCCTCTTTGCAATGCTTGGGAACTTACAGGATAAAATTTGGAGCTGCTGAAATCAATGAGCTTTATATGGGATTTTAATGAACTCCAGAATTCATCTACAAAAAATTGATGGACAGACACAGCTAGGAAAAACCTGTATAACATAATTCTAAAAGGGCACTCTACCATACTGCACAGCAACATTTTTTTCTGCAGTAATTATCACACATACAGAAGACACATTAGTGTGCTATCAACATTTCATCTGCTCTCTTTTGGAGAAGCTGCATGACTCACATCTTTCTCATACCCAAGTAAAAAACTTGTGCTAATAACGTCATTACAATGCACCAAAATCTCATGTACAACTATATTAAGTCTGGAAAAGACAGCTGATTTCAACACCAGCAGGATTTGTAAACACATCAGCATTCCTCAAACCCCATATCATTAGCATTTCCAGGAACTGTGCATGGCATCCTGAAGCAGCTTTTCATATGCCTTTTCCATGGCCTTTCATGCACTACTGCTCTCACACAATGACCCCGTATCATGCATGATGATACTGTGAGTCACAGATGGCTTTAATACAAAAAGCTTGTGTTGAGCCATTTTCTTCACATACACATTGAAATCCAAATTATTCATGAGTAACTGTACTTTTGTTAGACAACTTGTGCTACCTAAACTTCAAATTCACAAGATTATTCATGCACGGCCAGAAAAGAAAGAAACTGTAGCATGCAGTATCAAATGACCAGACCTCTTAGAATGTTTTTCAGTATTTTTTTTTTAAATTTGTTGTCTAGTAGGGTTTTTTAAGCAATGAGGCAAAGTACTTCTGATGCACATGAATGCAATCTTTTGTCTGACCTGCTCTTTCCAAGGCTTTAGGTGAGGTTATTAGTGGTAGTGGACATTAAATCAAGACCAACTGTGAGAAGCTAAAGCATTTTACTTGATCCAAGTGACCGTTGGTAACCGACATTAACATTCAGAATAAACAAAACTTCCAACTGATATGTGTTTAGGCATATACTGTGAGGAAAATAGTAGGTCTAGTCTTGTATGGCACCAAAATGTCCCTTTCCCACTGACTCCACAGCACAGGTCCTTTTTCACTTCAGTATTCTTTCATATTCAGTAAGGGCGCTTGCTAAAACATTTTCTGTCTGAAAGGACTCTCATGCTCTCTAGCTGTGGTCAGTGCTCTCTGTCAGACATCATGTTCAGCACGTGTTAATAATGTTGTGCTTCAGTGATAAGGACTTAATGTCATGTACTGTCCAACCTACTGTATGGATCATGCACATAACTATTTAGACATTCAGAATGAAATGTTAGCCTTGATGTGGCTTAGAAAAAGTAAGGTAGGGAAAATCCCTTTTATACTTCCCTTTATTTTAAATAGTCACATGTATTTATTTACTATACTAACAGAATAAAGATGTGCAGAATGATGCAGTATTTTTGGCCAGGGAACCCTGAAAGACAGTAAGGATGTGAAGAAGATAGGTGTTCTTGTGCAGTTGCCATGGGCATCAAGAAATGTTCTGTGACTGACATCTGTTGGAGCAGAAACCAGAGAGGTCTGGTTACTTCAAAATTGAATGAGAAATTTCAGGGGGGGGGGGGGAAA